>NW_025727277.1:300000-378261 GCF_021461385.2 Schistocerca piceifrons | reverse complement strand
TACAAGAGGACTGACACTCTCACTTTCTATGATTTGACCTCTCCTGGGAGACCAGTTTTAGATTCCGATGCTTCACTTCAGGTTTACTGTATCATTTGGACCTTCTTATTGACGATGAAACACAGAAATAGCATCGGAATTTAATACAAAAGGCACAATGCCGACTTAAGTGCAAGAGGATGACACTCTCACTTTCTATGATTTGAACATCTCCTGTGAATCCAGTTTTAGATTCCGATGCTTCACCTTCAGGTTTACTGTATCATTTGGACCTTCTTTTTGACGATGAAACACAGAAATTGCATCCGAATTTAATACAAAACGCACGATGCCGTCTTAAGTACAAGAGGACTGACACTCTCACATTCTATGATTTGAACCTCTACTGTGAGTCCAGTTTTAGATTCCGATGCTTCACCTCAGGATTACTGTATCGCTTGGACCTTCTTATTAACGATGAAACACAGAGTTTGCATCCGAATTTAATACAAAAGGCACAATGCCGACTTAAGTACAAGAGGACAGACCCTCTAACTTTCTGTGATTTGAACCTCTCCTGTGAGTCTAGTTTTAGATTCCGATGCTTCACTTCAGTTTTACAGTATCCCTTGACCCTTCTTATTGACGATAAAACAAAGAAATTGCATCCAAATTTAATACAAATGGCACAATGCCGACTTAAGTACAAGAGGACTGACACTCTCACTTTCTATGATTTGACCTCTCCTGGGAGACTAGTTTTAGATTCCGATGCTTCACTTCAGGTTTACTGTATCATTTGGACCTTCTTATTGACGATGAAACACAGAAATTGCATCCGAATTTAATACAAAAGGCACAATGCCGACTTAAGTACAAAGGATGACACTCTCACTTTCTATCATTTGAACATCTCCTGTGAACCCAGTTTTAGATTCCGATGCTTCAATTCAGGTTTACTGTATCATTTGGACCTTCTTTTTGACGATGAAACACAGAAATTGCATCCGAATTTATACAAAAGGGACGATGCCGTCTTAAGTACAAGAGGACTGACACTCTCACATTCTATGATTTGAACCTCTACTGTGAGTCCAGTTTTAGATTCCGATGCTTCACTTCAGAGTTTACTGTATCAGTGGACCTTCTTATTGACGATGAAACACAGAAATCGCATCCGAATTTAATACAAAAGGCACAATGCCGAATTAAGTACAAGAGGACTGACACTCTCACTTTCTATGATTTGAACCTCTACTGTGACTCCAGTTTAGATTCCGATGCTTCACCTCAGGATTACTGGATCACTTGGACCTTCTTATTAACGATGAAACACAGAGTTTGCATCCGAATATTATACAAAAGGCACAGTACCGTCTTAAGTACAAGAGGAGTGACACTCTAGCTTTCTATGATTTGAAACTCTAATGTGAGTCCAGTTTTAGATTCCGATGCTTCACTTCAGGTTTACTGTATCCCTTGGACCTTCCTATTGACAATGAAACACAGAAAATTGCATCCGAATTTAATATAAATAGCACAATGCTGACTTAAGTACAAGAGGACTGACACTCTCACTTTCTATGATTTGACCTCTCCTGGGAGTCCAGTTTTAGAATCCGATGCTTCACTTCAGGTTTACTGTATCATTTGGACCTTCTTATTGACGATGAAACACAGAAATTGCATCCGAATTTAATACAAAAGGAACAATGCCGACTTAAGTACAAGAGGACAGACACTCTAACTTTCTGTGATTTGAACCTCTCCTGTGAGTCTAGTTTTAGATTCCGATGCTTCACTTCAGTTTTACAGTATCCCTTGACCCTTCTTATTGACGATAAATCAAAGAAATTGCATCCAAATTTAATACAAATGGCACAATGCCGACTTAAGTACAAGAGGACTAATACTCTCACTTTCTATGATTTGACCTCTCCTGGGAGTCCAGTTTTAGATTCCGATGCTTCACTTCAGGTTCACTTTATCATTTGGACCTTCTTATTGACGATGAAACACAGAAATTGCATCCGAATTTAATACAAAAGACACAATGCCGACTTAAGTACAAGAGGATGACACTCTCACTTTCTATGATTTGAACATCTCCTGTGAGACCAGTTTTAGATTCCGATGCTTCACTTCAGGTTTACTGTATCCCTTGGATCTTCTTATTGACGATGAAAGACAGAAATTGCATTCGAATTTAATACAAATGGCACAATGCCGAATTAAGTACAAGAGGATTGACACTCTCACTTTCTATGATTTGACCTCTCCTGGGAGTCCAGTTTTGGATTCCGATGCTTCACTTCAGGTTTACTGTATCCCTTGGACCTTCCTATTGACAATGAAACACAGAAATTGCATCCGAATTTAATATTAATAGCACAATGCTGACTTAAGTACAAGAGGACTGACACTCTCACTTTCTATGATTTGACCTCTCCTGGGAGTCCAGTTTTAGATTCCGATGCTTCACTTCAGGTTCACTGTATCATTTGGAACCTTCTTATTGACGATGAAACACAGAAATTGCATCCGAATTTAATACAAAAGACACAATGCCGACTTAAGTACAAGAGGATGACACTCTCACTTTCTATGATTTGAACATCTCCTGTGAGTCCAGTTTTAGATTCCGATGCTTCACTTCAGGTTTACTGTATCCCTTGGACCTTCTTATTGACGATGAAAGACAGAAATTGCATTCGAATTTAATACAAATGGCACAATGCCGAATTAAGTACAAGAGGACAGACCCTCTCACTTTCTATGATTTGAACCTCTCCTGTTAGACCAGTTTTAGATTCCGATGTTTCACTTCAGGTTTACAGTATCATTTGGACCTTCTTATTAATGATGAAACACAGAAATTGCATCCGAATTTAATACAAAAGGCACACTGCCGACTTAAGTACAAGAGGACTGACACTCTCACTTTCTATGATTTGAAACACTACTGTGAGTCCAGTTTTAGATTCCGATGCTACACTTAAGGTTTACTGTATCATTTGGACCTTCTCATTGACGATGAAACACAGAAATTGCATCCGAATTTAATACAAAAGGCACAATGCCGACATAAGTACAAGAGGACTGACACTCTCACTTTCTATGATTTGAACCTCTACTGTCAGTCCAGTTTTAGATTCCGATGCTTCACCTCAGGATTACTGTATCGCTTGGACCTTCTTATTGACGATGAAACACAGAGTTTGCATCCGAATTTAATACAAAAGGCACAATTCCGACTTAAGTACAAGAGGACAGACACTCTAACTTTCTGTGATTTGAACCTCTCCTGTGAGTCTAGTTTTAGATTCCGATGCTTCACTTCAGTTTTACAGTATCCCTTGACCATTCTTATTGACGATAAAACAAAGAAATTGCATCCAAATTTAATACAAATGGCACAATGCCGACTTAAGTACAAGAGGACTGACACTCTCACTTTCTATGATTTGACCTCTCCTGGGAGACCAGTTTTAGATTCCGATGCTTCACTTCAGGTTTACTGTATCATTTGGACCTTCTTATTGACGATGAAACACAGAAATAGCATCGGAATTTAATACAAAAGGCACAATGCCGACTTAAGTGCAAGAGGATGACACTCTCACTTTCTATGATTTGAACATCTCCTGTGAATCCAGTTTTAGATTCCGATGCTTCACTTCAGGTTTACTGTATCATTTGGACCTTCTTTTTGACGATGAAACACAGAAATTGCATCCGAATTTAATACAAAACGCACGATGCCGTCTTAAGTACAAGAGGACTGACACTCTCACATTCTATGATTTGAACCTCTACTGTGAGTCCAGTTTTAGATTCCGATGCTTCACTTCAGTTTACTGTACCATTGGACCTTCTTATTGACGAAGAAACACAGAAATCGCATCCGAATTTAATACAAAACGCACAATGCCGAATTAAGTACAAGAGGACTGACACTCTCACTTTCTGTGATTTGAACCTCTACTGTGAGTCCAGTTTTAGATTCCGATGCTTCACCTCAGGATTACTGTATCGCTTGGACCTTCTTATTAACGATGAAACACAGAGTTTGCATCCGAATTTAATACAAAAGGCACAATGCCGACTTAAGTACAAGAGGACAGACCCTCTAACTTTCTGTGATTTGAACCTCTCCTGTGAGTCTAGTTTTAGATTCCGATGCTTCACTTCAGTTTTACAGTATCCCTTGACCCTTCTTATTGACGATAAAACAAAGAAATTGAATCCAAATTTAATACAAATGGCAGAATGCCGACTTAAGTACAAGAGGACTGATAATCTCACTTTCTATGATTTGAACCTGTCCTGTGAGTCCAGTTTTACATTCCGATGCTTCACTTCAGGTGTACTGTATACCTTGCACCTTCTTATTGACGATGAAACACAGAAATTGCATCGGAATTTAATACAAAAGCCACATGCCGACTTAAGTAAAAGAGGACTGACTCTCAAGCTTTCTATGATTTGAACCTCTCCTGTGAGACCACTTTTAGATTCCGATGCTTCACTTCAGGTTTACTGTATCATTTGGAGCTTCTTATTGACGATGAAACACAGAAATTGCATCCGAATATTATACAAAAGGCACAGCACCGTCTTAAGTACAAGAGGAGTGACACTCTAACTTTCTATGATTTGAAACTCTAATGTGAGTCCAGTTTTAGATTCCGATGCTTCACTTCAGGTTTACTGTATCCCTTGGACCTTCCTATTGACAATGAAAACACAGAAATTGCATCCAAATTTAATATAAATAGCACAATGCTGACTTAAGTACAAGAGGACTGACACTCTCACTTTCTATGATTTGAACATCTCCTGTGAGTCCAGTTTTAGATTCCGATGCTTCACTTCAGGTTTACTGTATCCCTTGGACCTCCTTATTGACGATGAAAGACAGAAATTGCATCCGAATTTAATACAAATGGCACAATGCCGAATTAAGTACAAGAGGACTGACACTCTCACTTTCTATGATTTGACCTCTCCTGGGAGTCCAGTTTTGGATTCCGATGCTTCACTTCAGGTTTACTGTATCCCTTGGACCTTCTTATTGACGATGAAACACAGGAAATTGCATCCGAATTTAATACAAATGGCACAATGCCGACTTAAGTACAAGAGGACTGACACTCTCACTTTCTATGATTTGAACCTCTACTGTGAGTCCAGTTTTAGATTCCGATGCTTCACCTCAGGATTACTGTATCGCTTGGACCTTCTTATTAACGATGAAACACAGAGTTTGCATCCGAATTTAATACAAAAGGCACAATGCCGACTTAAGTACAAGAGGACAGACCCTCTAAATTTCTGTGATTTGAACCTCTCCTGTGAGTCTAGTTTTAGATTCCGATGCTTCACTTCAGTTTTACAGTATCCCTTGACCCTTCTTATTGACGATAAAACAAAGAAATTGCATCCAAATTTAATACAAATGGCACAATGCCGACTTAAGTACAAGAGGACTGACACTCTCACTTTCTATGATTTGACCTCTCCTGGGAGACTAGTTTTAGATTACGATGCTTCACTTCAGGTTTACTGTATCATGTGGACCTTCTTATTGACGATGAAACACAGAAATTGCATCCGAATTTAATACAAAAGGCACAATGCCGACTTAAGTACAAAAGGATGACACTCTCACTTTCTATGATTTGAACATCTCCTGTGAACCCAGTTTTAGATTCCGATGCTTCAATTCAGGTTTACTGTATCATTTGGACCTTCTTTTTGATTGATGAAACACAGAAAATTGCATCCGAATTTAATACAAAAGGGACGATGCCGTCTTAAGTACAAGAGGACTGACACTCTCACATTCTATGATTTGAACCTCTACTGTGAGTCCAGTTTTAGATTCCGATGCTTCACTTCAGGTTTACTGTATCAGTGGACCTTCTTATTGACGATGAAACACAGAAATCGCATTCGAATTTAATACAAAAGGCACAATGCCGAATTAAGTACAAGAGGACTGACACTCTCACTTTCTATGATTTGAACCTCTACTGTGACTCCAGTTTTAGATTCCGATGCTTCACCTCAGGATTACTGAATCACTTGGACCTTCTTATTAACGATGAAACACAGAGTTTGCATCCGAATATTATACAAAAGGCACAGTACCGTCTTAAGTACAAGAGGAGTGACACTCTAGCTTTCTATGATTTGAAACTCTAATGTGAGTCCAGTTTTAGATTCCGATGCTTCACTTCAGGTTTACTGTATCCCTTGGACCTTCCTATTGACAATGAAACACAGAAATTGCATCCGAATTTAATATAAATAGCACAATGCTGACTTAAGTACAAGAGGACTGACACTCTCACTTTCTATGATTTGACCTCTCCTGGGAGTCCAGTTTTAGAATCCGATGCTTCACTTCAGGTTTACTGTATCATTTGGACCTTCTTATTGACGATGAAACACAGAAATTGCATCCGAATTTAATACAAAAGGCACAATGCCGACTTAAGTACAAGAGGACAGACACTCTAACTTTCTGTGATTTGAACCTCTCCTGTGAGTCTAGTTTTAGATTCCGATGCTTCACTTCAGTTTTACAGTATCCCTTGACCCTTCTTATTGACGATAAATCAAAGAAATTGCATCCAAATTTAATACAAATGGCACAATGCCGACTTAAGTACAAGAGGGACTAATACTCTCACTTTCTATGATTTGACCTCTCCTGGGAGTCCAGTTTTAGATTCCGATGCTTCACTTCAGGTTCACTTTATCATTTGGACCTTCTTATTGACGATGAAACACAGAAATTGCATCCGAATTTAATACAAAAGACACAATGCCGACTTAAGTACAAGAGGATGACACTCTCACTTTCTATGATTTGAACATCTCCTGTGAGTCCAGTTTTAGATTCCGATGCTTCACTTCAGGTTTACTGTATCCCTTGGACCTTCTTATTGACGATGAAAGACAGAAATTGCATTCGAATTTAATACAAATGGCACAATGCCGATTAAGTACAAGAGGATTGACACTCTCACTTTCTATGATTTGACCTCTCCTGGGAGTCCAGTTTTGGATTCCGATGCTTCACTTCAGGTTTACTGTATCCCTTGGACCTTCTTATTGACGATGAAACACAGAAATTGCATCCGAATTAATACAAATGGCACAATGCCGACTTAAGTACAAGAGGACATACACTCTCACTTTCTATGATTTGAACCTCTTCTGTTAGACCAGTTTTAGATTCCGATGTTTCACTTTAGGTTTACAGTATCATTTGGAGCTTCTTATTGACGATGAAGCACAGAAATTGCACCCGAATATTATACAAAAGGCACAATACCGTCTTAAGTACAAGAGGAGTGACACTCTAACTTTCTATGATTTGAAACTCTCCTGTGAGTCCAGTTTTAGATTCCGATGCTTCACTTCAGGTTTACTGTATCCCTTGGACCGTCCTATTGACAATGAAACACAGAAATTGCATCCGAATTTAATATAAATAGCACAATGCTGACTTAAGTACAAGAGGACTGACACTCTCACTTTCTATGATTTGACCTCTCCTGGGAGTCCAGTTTTAGATTCCGATGCTTCACTTCAGGTTCACTTTATCATTTGGACCTTCTTATTGACGATGAAACACAGAAATTGCATCCGAATTTAATACAAAAGACACAATGCCGACTTAAGTACAAGAGGATGACACTCTCACTTTCTATGATTTGAACATCTCCTGTGAGTCCAGTTTTAGATTCCGATGCTTCACTTCAGGTTTACTGTATCCCTTGGACCTTCTTATTGACGATGAAAGACAGAAATTGCATTCGAATTTAATACAAATGGCACAATGCCGAATTAAGTACAAGAGGATTGACACTCTCACTTTCTATGATTTGACCTCTCCTGGGAGTCCAGTTTTGGATTCCGATGCTTCACTTCAGGTTTACTGTATCCCTTGGACCTTCTTATTGACGATGAAACACAGAAATTGCATCCGATTTAATACAAATGGCACAATGCCGACTTAAGTACAAGAGGACATACACTGTCACTTTCTATGATTTGAACCTCTTCTGTTAGACCAGTTTTAGATTCCGATGTTTCACTTTAGGTTTACAGTATCATTTGGACCTTCTTATTAACGATGAAACACAGAAATTGCATCCGAATTTAATACAAAAGGCACAATGCCGACTTAAGTACAAGAGGACAGACACTCTAAATTTCTGTGATTTGAACCTCTCCTGTGAGTCTAGTTTTAGATTCCGATGCTTCACTTCAGTTTTACAGTATCCCTTGAACTTTCTTATTGACGATAAATCAAAGAAACTGCATCCAAATTTAATACAAATGGCACAATGCCGACTTAAGTACAAGAGGACTAATACTCTCACTTTCTATGATTTGAACCTGTCCTGTGAGTCCAGACTTACATTCCGATGCTTCACTTCAGGTTTACTGTATACCTTGCACCTTCTTATTGACGATGAAACACAGAAATTGCATCGGAATTTAATACAAAAGGCACATGCCGACTTAAGTAAAAGAGGACTGACTCTCAAGCTTTCTATGATTTGAACCCTCTCGTGTGAGACCACTTTTAGATTCCGATGCTTCACTTCAGGTTTACTGTATCATTTGGAGCTTCTTATTGACGATGAAACACAGAAATTGCATCCGAATATTATACAAAAGGCACAATACCGTCTTAAGTACAAGAGGAGTGACACTCTAACTTTCTATGATTTGAAACTCTCCTGTGAGTCCAGTTTTAGATTCCGATGCTTCACTTCAGGTTTACTGTATCCCTTGGACCTTCCTATTGACAATGAAACACAGAAATTGCATCCGAATTTAATATAAATAGCACAATGCTGACTTAAGTACAAGAGGACTGACACTCTCACTTTCTATGATTTGACCTCTCCTGGGAGTCCAGTTTTAGATTCCGATGCTTCACTTCAGGTTCACTGTATCATTTGGACCTTCTTATTGACGATGAAACACAGAAATTGCATCCGAATTTAATACAAAAGACACAATGCCGACTTAAGTACAAGAGGATGACACTCTCACTTTCTATGATTTGAACATCTCCTGTGAGTCCAGTTTTAGATTCCGATGCTTCACTTCAGGTTGACTGTATCCCGTGGACCTTCTTATTGACGATGAAAGACAGAAATTGCATCCGAATTTTAATACAAATGGCACAATGCCGAATTAAGTACAAGAGGACAGACACTCTCACTTTCTATGATTTGACCTCTCCTGGGAGTCCAGTTTTGGATTCCGATGCTTCACTTCAGGTTTACTGTATCCCTTGGACCTTCTTATTGACGATGAAACACAGAAATTGCATCCGAATTTAATACAAATGGCACAATGCCGACTTAAGTACATGAGGACATACACTCTCACTTTCTATGATTTGAACCTCTCCTGTTAGACCAGTTTAGATTCCGATGTTTCACTTCAGGTTTACAGTATCATTTGGACCTTCTTATTAACGATGAAACACAGAAATTGCATCCGAATTTAATACAAAAGGCACACTGCCGACTTAAGTACAAGAGGACTGACACTCTCACTTTCAATGATTTGAAACTCTACTGTGAGTCCAGTTTTAGATTCCGATGCTACACTTAAGGTTTACTGTATCATTTGGACCTTCTTATTGACGATGAAACACAGAAATTGCATCCGAATTTAATGCAAAAGGCACAAAGCCGACTTAAGTACAAGAGGACAGACACTCTAACTTTCTGTGATTTGAACCTCTCCTGTGAGTCTAGTTTTAGATTCCGATGCTTCACTTCAGTTTTACAGTATCCTTTGACCCTTCTTATTGACGATAAAACAAAGAAATTGCATCCAAATTTAATACAAATGGCACAATGCCGACTTAAGTACAAGAGGACTGACACTCTCACTTTCTATGATTTGACCTCTCCTGGAGACCAGTTTTAGATTCCGATGCTTCACTTCAGGTTTACTGTATCATTTGGACCTTCTTATTGACGATGAAACACAGAAATAGCATCGGAATTTAATACAAAAGGCACAATGCCGACTTAAGTGCAAGAGGATGACACTCTCACTTTCTATGATTTGAACATCTCCTGTGAATCCAGTTTTAGATTCCGATGCTTCACTTCAGGTTTACTGTATCATTTGGACCTTCTTTTTGACGATGAAACACAGAAATTGCATCCGAATTTAATACAAAAGGCACGATGCCGTCTTAAGTACAAGAGGACTGACACTCTCACATTCTATGATTTGAACCTCTACTGTGAGTCCAGTTTTAGATTCCGATGCTTCACTTCAGGTTTACTGTATCATTGGACCTTCTTATTGACGAAGAAACACAGAAATCGCATCCGAATTTAATACAAAACGCACAATGCCGAATTAAGTACAAGAGGACTGACACTCTCACTTTCTGTGGTTTGAACCTCTACTGTGAGTCCAGTTTTAGATTCCGATGCTTCACCTCAGGATTACTGTATCGCTTGGACCTTCTTATTAACGATGAAACACAGAGTTTGCATCCGAATTTAATACAAAAGGCACAATGCCGACTTAAGTAGAAGAGGACAGACCCTCTAACTTTCTGTGATTTGAACCTCTCCTGTGAGTCTAGTTTTAGATTCCGACGCTTCACTTCAGTTTTACAGTATCCCTTGACCCTTCTTATTGACGATAAAACAAAGAAATTGAATCCAAATTTAATACAAATGGCAGAATGCCGACTTAAGTACAAGAGGACTGATAATCTCACTTTCTATGATTTGAACCTGTCCTGTGAGTCCAGTTTTACATTCCGATGCTTCACTTCAGGTGTACTGTATACCTTGCACCTTCTTATTGACGATGAAACACAGAAATTGCATCGGAATTTAATACAAAAGCCACATGCCGACTTAAGTAAAAGAGGACTGACTCTCAAGCTTTCTATGATTTGAACCTCTCCTGTGAGACCACTTTTAGATTCCTATGCTTCACTTCAGGTTTACTGTATCATTTGGAGCTTCTTATTGACGATGAAACACAGAAATTGCATCCGAATATTATACAAAAGGCACAGTACCGTCTTAAGTACAAGAGGAGTGACACTCTAACTTTCTATGATTTGAAACTCTAATGTGAGTCCAGTTTTAGATTCCGATGCTTCACTTCAGGTTTACTGTATCCCTTGGACCTTCCTATTGACAATGAAACACAGAAATTGCATCCGAATTTAATATAAATAGCACAATGCTGACTTAAGTACAAGAGGACTGACACTCTCACTTTCTATGATTTGAACATCTCCTGTGAGTCCAGTTTTAGATTCCGATGCTTCACTTCAGGTTTACTGTATCCCTTGGACCTTCTTATTGACGATGAAAGACAGAAATTGCATCCGAATTTAATACAAATGGCACAATGCCGAATTAAGTACAAGAGGACTGACACTCTCACTTTCTATGATTTGACCTCTCCTGGGAGTCCAGTTTTGGATTCCGATGCTTCACTTCAGGTTTACTGTATCCCTTGGACCTTCTTATTGACGATGAAACACAGAAATTGCATCCGAATTTAATACAAATGGCACAATGCCGACTTAAGTACAAGAGGACTGACACTCTCACTTTCTATGATTTGAACCTCTACTGTGAGTCCAGTTTTAGATTCCGATGCTTCACCTCAGGATTACTGTATCGCTTGGACCTTCTTATTAACGATGAAACACAGAGTTTGCATCCGAATTTAATACAAAAGGCACAATGCCGACTTAAGTACAAGAGGATGACACTCTCACTTTCTATGATTTGAACATCTCCTGTGAACCCAGTTTTAGATTCCGACGCTTCAATTCAGGTTTACTGTATCATTTGGACCTTCTTTTTGACGATGAAACACAGAAATTGCATCCGAATTTAATACAAAAGGCACGATGCCGTCTTAAGTACAAGAGGACTGACACTCTCACATTCTATGATTTGAACCTCTACTGTGAGTCCAGTTTTAGATTCCGATGCTTCACTTCAGGTTTACTGTATCAGTGGACCTTCTTATTGACGATGAAACACAGAAATCGCATCCGAATTTAATACAAAAGGCACAATGCCGAATTAAGTACAAGAGGACTGACACTCTCACTTTCTATGATTTGAACCTCTACTGTGAGTCCAGTTTTAGATTCCGATGCTTCACCTCAGGATTACTGAATCACTTGGACCTTCTTATTAACGATGAAACACAGAGTTTGCATCCGAATATTATACAAAAGGCACAGTACCGTCTTAAGTACAAGAGGAGTGACACTCTAACTTTCTATGATTTGAAACTCTAATGTGAGTCCAGTTTTAGATTCCGATGCTTCACTTCAGGTTTACTGTATCCCTTGGACCTTCCTATTGACAAAGAAACACAGAAATTGCATCCGAATTTAATATAAATAGCACAATGCTGACTTAAGTACAAGAGGACTGACACTCTCACTTTCAATGATTTGACCTCTCCTGGGAGTCCAGTTATAGAATCCGATGCTTCACTTCAGGTTTACTGTATCATTTGGACCTTCTTATTGACGATGAAACACAGAAATTGCATCCGAATTTAATACAAAAGGCACAATGCCGACTTAAGTACAAGAGGACAGACACTCTAACTTTCTGTGATTTGAACCTCTCCTGTGAGTCTAGTTTTAGATTCCGATGCTTCACTTCAGTTTTACAGTATCCCTTGACCCTTCTTATTGACGATAAATCAAAGAAATTGCATCCAAATTTAATACAAATGGCACAATGCCGACTTAAGTACAAGAGGACTAATACTCTCACTTTCTATGATTTGAACCTGTCCTGTGAGTCCAGTTTTACATTCCGATGTCTCACTTCAGGTTTACTGTATACCTTGCACCTTCTTATTGACGATGAAACACAGAAATTGCATCGGAATTTAATACAAAAGGCACATGCCGACTTAAGTAAATGAGGACTGACTCTCAAGCTTTCTATGATTTGAACCTCTCCTGTGAGACCACTTTTAGATTCCGATGCTTCACTTCAGGTTTACTGTATCATTTGGAGCTTCTTATTGACGATGAAACACAGAAATTGCATCCGAATATTATACAAAAGGCACAGTACCGTCTTAAGTACAAGAGGAGTGACACTCTAACTTTCTATGATTTGAAACTCTAATGTGAGTCCAGTTTTAGATTCCGATGCTTCACTTCAGGTTTACTGTATCCCTTGGACCTTCCTATTGACAATGAAACACAGAAATTGCATCCGAATTTAATATAAATAGCGCAATGCTGACGTAAGTACAAGAGGACTGACACTCTCACTTTCTATGATTTGAACATCTCCTGTGAGTCCAGTTTTAGATTCCGATGCTTCACTTCAGGTTTACTGTATCCCTTGGACCTTCTTATTGACGATGAAAGACAGAAATTGCATCCTAATTTAATACAAATGGCACAATGCCGAATTAAGTACAAGAGGACTGACACTCTCACTTTCTATGATTTGACCTCTCCTGGGAGTCCAGTTTTGGATTCCGATGCTTCACTTCAGGTTTACTGTATCCCTTGGACCTTCTTATTGACGATGAAACACAGAAATTGCATCCGAATTTAATACAAATGGCACAATGCCGACTTAAGTACAAGAGGACTGACACTCTCACTTTCAATGATTTGAACCTCTACTGTGAGTCCAGTTTTAGATTCCGATGCTTCACCTCAGGATTACTGTATCGCTTGGACCTTCTTATTAACGATGAAACACAGAGTTTGCATCCGAATTTAATACAAAAGGCACAATGCCGACTTAAGTACAAGAGGATGACACTCTCACTTTCTATGATTTGAACATCTCCTGTGAACCCAGTTTTAGATTCCGATGCTTCAATTCAGGTTTACTGTATCATTTGGACCTTCTTTTTGACGATGAAACACAGAAATTGCATCCGAATTTAATACAAAAGGCACGATGCCGTCTTAAGTACAAGAGGACTGACACTCTCACATTCTATGATTTGAACCTCTACTGTGAGTCCAGTTTTAGATTCCGATGCTTCACTTCAGGTTTACTGTATCAGTGGACCTTCTTATTGACGATGAAACACAGAAATCGCATCCGAATTTAATACAAAAGGCACAATGCCGAATTAAGTACAAGAGGACTGACACTCTCACTTTCTATGATTTGAACCTCTACTGTGAGTTCAGTTTTAGATTCCGATGCTTCACCTCAGGATTACTGAATCACTTGGACCTTCTTATTAACGATGAAACACAGAGTTTGCATCCGAATATTATACAAAAGGCACAGTACCGTCTTAAGTACAAGAGGAGTGACACTCTAACTTTCTATGATTTGAAACTCTAATGTGAGTCCAGTTTTAGATTCCGATGCTTCACTTCAGGTTTACTGTATCCCTTGGACCTTCCTATTGACAATGAAACACAGAAATTGCATCCGAATTTAATATAAATAGCACAATGCTGACTTAAGTACAAGAGGACTGACACTCTCACTTTCAATGATTTGACCTCTCCTGGGAGTCCAGTTTTAGAATCCGATGCTTCACTTCAGGTTTACTGTATCATTTGGACCTTCTTATTGACGATGAAACACAGAAATTGCGTCCGAATTTAATACAAAAGGCACAATGCCGACTTAAGTACAAGAGGACAGACACTCTAACTTTCTGTGATTTGAACCTCTCCTGTGAGTCTAGTTTTAGATTCCGATGCTTCACTTCAGTTTTACAGTATCCCTTGACCCTTCTTATTGACGATAAATCAAAGAAATTGCATCAAATTTAATACAAATGGCACAATGCCGACTTAAGTACAAGAGGACTAATACTCTCACTTTCTATGATTTGAACCTGTCCTGTGAGTCCAGTTTTACATTCCGATGTCTCACTTCAGGTTTACTGTATACCTTGCACCTTCTTATTGACGATGAAACACAGAAATTGCATCGGAATTTAATACAAAAGGCACATGCCGACTTAAGTAAATGAGGGACTGACTCTCAAGCTTTCTATGATTTGAACCTCTCCTGTGAGACCACTTTTAGATTCCGATGCTTCACTTCAGGTTTACTGTATCATTTGGAGCTTCTTATTGACGATGAAGCACAGAAATTGCATCCGAATATTATACAAAAGGCACAATACCGTCTTAAGTACAAGAGGAGTGACACTCTAACTTTCTATGATTTGAAACTCTCCTGTGAGTCCAGTTTTAGATTCCGATGCTTCACTTCAGGTTTACTGTATCCCTTGGACCTTCCTATTGACAATGACACACAGAAATTGCATCCGAATTTAATATAAATAGCACAATGCTGACTTAAGTACAAGAGGACTGACACTCTCACTTTCTATGATTTGACCTCTCCTGGGAGTCCAGTTTTAGATTCCGATGCTTAACTTCAGGTTCACTTTATCATTTGGACCTTCTTATTGACGATGAAACACAGAAATTGCATCCGAATTTAATACAAAAGACACAATGCCGACTTAAGTACAAGAGGATGACACTCTCACTTTCTATGATTTGAACATCTCCTGTGAGTCCAGTTTTAGATTCCGATGCTTCACTTCAGGTTTACTGTATCCCTTGGACCTTCTTATTGACGATGAAAGACAGAAATTGCATTCGAATTTAATACAAATGGCACAATGCCGAATTAAGTACAAGAGGATTGACACTCTCACTTTCTATGATTTGACCTCTCCTGGAAGTCCAGTTTTGGATTCCGATGCTTCACTTCAGGTTTACTGTATCCCTTGGACCTTCTTATTGACGATGAAACACAGAAATTGCATCCGAATTTAATACAAATGGCACAATGCCGACTTAAGTACAAGAGGACATACACTCTCACTTTCTATGATTTGAACCTCTCCTGTTAGACCTGTTTTAGATTCCGATGTTTCACTTTAGGTTTACAGTACCATTTGGACCTTCGTATTAACGATGAAACACAGAAATTGCATCCGAATTTAATACAAATGCACAATGCCGACTTAAGTACAAGAGGACTGACACTCTCACTTTCTATGATTTGAAACTCTACTGTGAGTCCAGTTTTAGATTCCGATGCTACACTTTAGGTTTACTGTATCATTTGGACCTTCTCATTGACGATGAAACACAGATATTGCATCCGAATTTAATACAAAAGGCACAATGCCGACTTAAGTACAAGAGGACTGACACTCTCACTTTCTATGATTTGAACCTCTACTGTCAGTCCAGTTTTAGATTCCGATGCTTCACCTCAGGATTACTGTATCGCTTGGACCTTCTTATTGACGATGAAACACAGAGTTTGCATCCGAACTTAATACAAAAGGCACAATGCCGACTTAAGTACAAGAGGACAGACACTCTAACTTTCTGTGATTTGAACCTCTCCTGTGAGTCTAGTTTTAGATTCCGATGCTTCACTTCAGTTTTACAGTATCCCTTGACCCTTCTTATTGACGATAAAACAAAGAAATTGCATCCAAATTTAATACAAATGGCACAATGCCGACTTAGGTACAAGGGGACAGACACTCTCACTCTCTATGATTTGACCTCTCCTGGGAGACCAGTTTTAGATTCCGATGCTTCACTTCAGGTTTACTGTATCATTTGGACCTTCTTATTGACGATGAGACACAGAAATTACATCCGAATTTAATACAAAAGGCACAATGCCGACTTAAGTACAAGAGGATGACACTCTCACTTTCTATGATTTGAACATCTCCTGTGAATCCAGTTTTAGATTCCGATGCTTCACTTCAGGTTTACTGTATCCCTTGGACCTTCTTATTGACGATGAAACACAGAAATTGCATCCGAATTTAATACAAATGGCACAATGCCGACTTAACTACAAGAGGACATACACTCTCACTTTCTATGATTTGAACCTCTCCTGTGAGACCAGTTTTAGATTCCGTTGCTTCACTTCAGGTTTACTGTATCATTTGGACCTTCTTATTGACGATGAAACACAGAAATTGCATCCGAATTTAATACAAAAGGCACAATGCCGACTTAAGTACAAGAGGACTGACACTCTCACTTTCTATGATTTGAACCTCTAGTGTGAGTCCAGTTTTAGATTCTGATGCTTCACCTCAGTATTACTGTATCGCTTGGACCTTCTTATTGACGATGAAACACAGAGTTTGCATCCGAACTTAATACAAAAGGCACAATGCCGACTTAAGTACAAGAGGACAGACACTCTAACTTTCTGTGATATGAACCTCTCCTGTGAGTCTAGTTTTAGATTCCGATGCTTCACTTCAGGTTTACAGTATCCCTTGACCCTTCTTATTGACGATAAAACAAAGAAATTGCATCCAAATTTAATACAAATGGCACAATGCCGACTTAAGTACAAGAGGACTGACACTCTCACTTTTTATGATCTGAACCTGTCCTGTGAGTCCAGTTTTACATTCCGATGCTTCACTTCAGGTTTACTGTATACCTTGCACCTTCTTATTGTCGATGAAACAGAAATTGCATCGGAATTTAATACAAAAGCCACATGCCGACTTAAGTAAAAGAGGACTGACTCTCAAGCTTTCTATGATTAGAACCTCTCCTGTGAGACCATTTTTAGATTCCGATGCTTCACTTCAGGTTTACTGTATCATTTGGAGCTTCTTATTGACGATGAAACACAGAAATTGCATCCGAATGTAATACAAAAGGCACAATGCCGACTTAAGTAAAGAGGATTGACACTCTAACTTTCTATGATTTGAACCCCTCCTGTGAGTCCAGTTTTAGAATCCGATGCTCACTTCAGGTTTACTGTATACCTTGGACCTTCTTATTGACGATGAAACACAAAAATTGCATCCGAATTTAATACAAAAGGCACAATGCCGACTTAAGTACAAGAGGACAGACACTCTAACTTTCTATGATTTTAACCTCTCCTGTGAGTCCAGTTTTAGATTCCGATGCTTCACTTCAGGTTTACTGTATCCCTTGGGCCTTCTTATTGACGATGAAACACAGAAATTGCATCCGAATTTAATAGAAATGGCACAAAGCCGACTTAAGTACAAGCGGACTGACACTCTCACTTTCTATGATTTGAACCTCTCCTGTGAGTCGAGTTTTTGATTCCGATGCTTCACTTCAGGTTTACTGTATACCTTGCACCTTCTTATTGACGATGAAACACAGAAATTGCATCGGAATTTAATACAAATGGCACAATGCCGACTTAAGTAAAAGAGGACTGACACTCTAACATTCTATGATTTGAACCTCTCCTGTGAGACCAGTTTTAGGTTCCGATGCTTCACTTAAGGTTTACTGTATTCCTTGGACCTTCTTATTGACGATGAAACACAGAAATTGCATCCAAATTTAATACAAAAGGCACAATACCGACGAAAGGACAAGAGGACTGACACTCTCACTTTCTATGATTTGAAACTCTACTGTGAGTCCAGTTTAAGATTCCGAAGATTCACCTCAGGTTTACTGTATCCTATGGACCGTCTTATTGACGATGAAACACAGAGTTTGCATAAGAGTTTAATACAAATGGCACAATGCCGACTTAAGTACAAGAGGACAGACACCCTAACTTTCTATGATTTGAACCTCTCCTGTGAGTCTAGTTTTAGATTCCGATGCTTCACTTCAGCTTTACTGTATCCCCTGGACCTTCTTAATGACGATGAAACACAGAAATTGCGTCCGAATTTAATACAAATGGCACAATGCCGACTTAACTACAAGAGGACTGACACTCTCACTTTCTATGATTTGAACCTCACCTGTGAGTCCAGTTGTAGATTCCGATGCTTCACTTCAGGTTTTCTGTATACCTTGCACCTTCTTATTGACGATGAAACACAGAAATTGCATCGGAATTTAATACAAAAGGCACAATGCCGACTTAAGTAAAAGAGGACTGACGCTCTAACCTTCTATGTTTTGAACCCCTTCTGTGAGTCCAGTTTTAGGATCCGATGCTTCACTTCAGGTTTACTGTATACCTTGGACCTTCTTATTGTCGATGAATCACAGAAATTGCATCCGAATTTAATAGAAATGGCACAATGCCGACTTAAGTACAAGAGGACTGACCCTCTCACTTTCTATGATTTTAGCCTCTCCAGTGAGTCGAGTTTTTTAATCCGATGCTTCACTTCAGGTTTACTGTATACCTTGCACCTTCTTATTGACGATGAAACACAGAAATCGCATCGGAAGTTAATACAAATGGCACAATGCCGACTTAAGTAAAAGAGGACTGACGCTCTAACTTTCTATGATTTTAACCTCTCCTGTGAGTCGAGTTTTTTAATCCGATGCTTCACTTCAGGTTTACTGTATCCCTAGGACCTTCTTATTGACGATGAAACACAGAAATTGCATCGGAATTTAATACAAAAGACACAATGCCGACTTAAGTAAAGAGGACTGACACTCTAACTTTCTATGATTTGAACCCCTCCTGTGAGTCCATTTTTAGAATCCGATGCTCACTTCAGGTTTACTGTATACCTTGGACCTTCTTATTGACGATGAAACACAGAAATTACATCCGAATTTAATACAAAAGGCACAATGTCGACTTAAGTAGAAGTGGACTGACACTCTAACATTCTATGATTGGAACCTCTCCTGTGAGTCCAGTTTTAGATTCCGATGCTTCACGTCAGGTTTACTGTATCCCTTGGACCATCTTATTAACGATGAAACACAGAAATTGCATCCGAATTTAATACAAAAGGCACAATACCGTCTTAAGTACAAGAGGAGTGACACTCTAACTTTCTATGATTTGAAACTCTCCTGTGAGTCCAGTTTTAGATACCGATGCTTCACTTCAGGTTTACTGTATCCCTTGGACCTTCCTATTGACAATGAAACACAGAAATTGCATCCGAATTTATTATACATGGCACAATACTGACTTAAGTACAAGAGGACTGACACTCTCACTTTCTATGATTTGACCTCACCTGGGAGTCCAGTTTTAGATTCCGATGCTTCACTTCAGGTTTACTGTATCCCTTGGACCTTCTTATTGACGATGAAACACAGAAATTGCATCCGAATTTAATATAAAAGGCACAATGCCGACTTAAGTAAAAGAGGACTGACACTCTAACATTCTGTGATTTGAACCTCTCCTGTGAGACCAGTTTTAGATTCCGATGCTTCACTTCAGGTTTACTGTATGCCTTGGACCTTCCTATTGACGATGAAAACAGAAAGTGCATCCGAATTTAATACAAAAGGCACAATGCCGACTTAAGTAAAGAGAGGACTGACACTCTCACTTTCTATGATTAGAACCTCTCCTGTGAGTCCAGTTTTAGATTCCGATGCTTCACTTCAGGTTTACTGTATCCCTTGGACCTTCTTATTGACGATGAAACACAGAAATTACATCCGAATTTAATACAAATGGCACAATGCCGACTTAAGTACAAGAGGACTGGCACTCTCACTCTCTATGATTTGACCCCTCCTGGGAGTCCAGTTTTAGATTCCGATGCTTCACTTCAGGTTTACTGTATCCCTTGGACCTTCTTATTGTCGATGAAACACAGAAATTGCATCCGTATTTAATACAAATGGCACAATGCCGACTTAACTACAAGAGGACTGACACTCTAACATTCTATGATTTGAACGTCTCCTGTGAATCGAGTTATAGATTCCGATGCTTCACTTGAGGTTTACTGTATCCCTTGGACCTTCGTATTGACGATGAAACACAGAAATTGCATCCGAATTTAATACAAAAAGCACAATACCGTCTTAAGTACAAGAGGAGTGACACTCTAACTTTCTATGATTTGAACCTCTCCTGTGAGTCCAGTTTTAGATTCCGATGCTTCACATCCGGTTTACTGTATCCATTGGACCTTCTTATTGACGATGAAACACAGATATTGCATCCGAATTTAATATAAATGGCACAATGCCGACTTAACAAGAGGACTGACACTCTCACTTTCTATGATTTTAACCTCTCCTGTGAGTCGAGTTTTTGATTCCGATGCTTCACTTCAGGTTTACTGTATACCTTGCACCTTCTTATTGACGATGAAACACAGAAATCGCATCGGAATTTAATACAAATGGCACAATGCCGACTTAAGTAAAATAGGACTGACACTCTAACTTTCTATGATTTGAACCTCTCCTGTGAGTGAAGTTTTAGATTACGATGCTTCACTTCAGGTTTACTGTATCCCTAGGACATTCTTATTGACGATGAAACAGAGAAATTGCATCCGAATTTAATACAAAAGGCACAATGCCGGCTTAAGTAAAGAGGACTGACACTCTAACTTTCTATGATTTGAACCCCTCCTGTGAATCCAGTTTTAGAATCCGATGCTTCACTTCAGGTTTACTGTATACCTTGGACCATCTTATTGACGATGAAACACAGAAATTAACATCTGAATTTAATACAAATGGCACAATGACGACTTAAGTACAAGAGGACTGACTCTCTAACTTTCTATGATTGGAACCTCTGATGTGAGTCTAGTTTTAGATTCCGATGCTTCACTTCAGGTTTACTGTATCCCTTGGACCTTCTTATTGACGATGAAACACGGAAATTGCATCCGAATTTAATACAAAAGGCACAATCTCGACTTAAGTAAAAGAGGACTGACACTCTAACATTCTATGATTTGAACCTCTCCTGTGAGACCAGTTTTAGGTTCCGTTGCTTCACTTCAGGTTTACTGTACCCTTGGACCTTCTTATTGACGATGAAACACAGAAATTGCATCGGAATTTAATACAAAAGGCACAATGCCGACTTAAGTAAAAGAGGACTGGCACTCTCACTTTCTACGATTTTAACCTCTCCTGTGAGACCAGTTTTAGGTTCCGTTCCTTCACTTCAGGTTTACTGTATCCCCTGGACCTTCTTATTGACGATGAAACACAGAAATTGCATCCGAATTTAATACAAATGGCACAATGCCGACTTAAGTACAAGAGGAGTGACACTCTCACTTTCTATGATTTACCTCTCCTGGGAGTCCAGTTTTGGATTCCGATGCTTCACTTCAGGTTTACTGTATCCCTTCCACCTTCTTATTGACGATGAAACACAGAAATTGCATCCGAAATTAATACAAATGGCTCAATGCCGACTTAAGTACAAGACGACTGATACTCTTACTTTCTATGATTTGAACCTCTCCTGTGAGACCAGTTGTAGATTCCGATGCTTCACTTCAGGTTTACTGTATCGTTTGGACCTTCTTATTGACGATGAAACACAGAAATTGCATCCGAATTTTATACAAAAGGCACAACGCCGGCTTAAGTACAAGAGGACTGACACTCTCACTTTCTATGATTTGAACCTCTACTGTGAGTCCAGTTTTAGATTCCGATGCTTCACCTCAGGTTTACTGTATCCCTTGGACCTTCTTATTGACGATGAAACACAGAGTTTGCATCCGAATTTAATACAAAAGGCACAATGCCGACTTAAGTACAAGAGGACAGACACTCTAACTTTCTATGATTTGAACCTCTCCTGTGAGTCTAGTATTAGATTCCGATGCTTCACTTCAGGTTTACAGTAACCCTTGAACCTTCTTATTGACGATAAAACACAGAAATTGCATCCAAATTTAATACAAAAGGCACAATGCCGACTTAAGTACAAGAGGACAGACATTCTCGCTTTCTATGATTTGAACCTATCCTGTGAGTCCAGTTTTACATTCCGATGCTTCACTTCAGGTTTACTGTATACCTTGCACCTTCTTATTGACGATGAAACACAGAAATTGCATCGGAATTTAATACAAAAGGCAAAATGCCGACTTAAGTAAAAGAGGACTGACTCTCAAACTTTCTATGATTTTAACCGCTCCTGTGAGACCAGTTTTAGATTCCGATGCTTGACTTCAGGTTTCCTGTATCATTTCGACCTTCTTATTGACGATGAAACACAGAAATTGCATCCGAATTTTATACAAAAGGCACAATGCCGTCATAAGTACAAGAGGAGTGACACTCTAACTTTCTATGATTTGAACCTCTCCTGTGAGTCCAGTTTTAGATTCCGATGCTTCACTTCAGGTTTGCAGTATCCCTTGGGCCTTCTTATTGACGATGAAACACAGAAATTGCATCCGAATTTAATATAAATGGCACAAAGCCGACTTAAGTATAAGAGGACTGACACTCTCACTTTCTATGATTTGAACCCCTCCTGTGAGTCGAGTTTTTGATTCCGATGCTTCACTTCAGGTTTAGTGTATACCTTGCACCTTCTTATTGACGATGAAACACAGAAATTGCATCGGAATTTAATACAAATTGCACAATGCCGACTTAAGTAAAAGAGGACTGACACTCTAACTTTCTATGATTTGAACCTCTCCTGTGAGTGAAGTTTTAGATTCCGATGCTTCACTTCAGGTTTACTGTATCCCTAGGACCTTCTTATTGACGATGAAACAGAGAAATTGCATCCGAATTTAATACAAAAGGCACAAGGCCGACTTAAGTAAAAAGGGTCTGACACTCTAACATTCTATGACTTGAACCTCTCCTGTGAGACCGGTTTTAGGTTCCGATGCTTCACTTAAGGTTTACTGTATCCCTTGGACCTCCTTATTGACGATGAAACACAGAAATTGGATCCAAATTTAATACAAAAGGCACAATACCGACTTAAGTACGAGAGGAGTGACACTCTAACTTTCTATGATTAGAATCTCTCCTGTGAGTGCAGTTTTAGATTCCGAAGCTTCACTTCAGGTTTACTGTATCACTTGGACCTTCTTATTGACGATGAAACACAGAAATTGCATCCGAATTTAATGCAAAATTCACAATGCCGACTAAAGGACAAGAGGACTGACACTCTAACTTTCTATGATATGAACCTCTACTGTGAGTGAAGTTTTAGGTACCGGTGCTTCACTTCAGGTGTACTGCATCCCTTGGACCTTCCTATTGACAATGAAACACAGAAATTGCATCCGAATTTAATATTAATAGCACAATGCTGACTTAAGTACAAGAGGACTGACACTGTCACTTTCTATGATTTGAATCTGTCCTGTGAGTCCAGTTTTACATTCCGATGCTTCACTAATACCTTGCACCTTCGTATTGACGATGAAACACAGAAATTGCATCCGAATTTAATACAAATGGCACAATGCCGACTTAAGTACAAGAGGACTGACACTCTTACTTTCTGTGATTGGAACATCTGATGTGAGTCTAGTTTTAGATTCTGATGCTTCACTTCAGGTTTACTGTATCCCTTGGACCATCTTATTGACGATGAAACACAGAAATTGCATCCGAATTTAATACAAAAGGCAAAATGCCGACTTAAGTGAAAGAGGACTGACACTCTAACATTCTATGATTTGAACCTCTCCTGTGAGACCAGTTTTAGGTTCCGTTGCTTCACTTCAGGGTTACTGTATCCCTTGGACCTTCTTATTGACGATGAAACACAGAAATTGCAGCGGAATTTAATACAAAATTCACAATGCCGACTTAAGTAAAAGAGGACCGACACTCTCACTTTCTACGATTTCAACCTCTCCTGTGAGACCAGTTTTAGGTTCCGTTGCTTCACTTCAGTTTTACTGTATCCCTTGGACCTTCTTATTGACGATGAAACACAGAAATTGCATCCGAATTTAATACAAATGGCACAATGCCGACTTAAGTACAAGAGGACTGACACTCTCACTTTCTATGATTTACCTCTCCTGGGAGTCCGGATTTGGTTTCCGATGCTTCACTTCAGGTTTACTGTATCCCTTGGACCTTCTTATTGACGATGAAACACAGAAATTGCATCCGAATTTAATACAAATGGCTCAATGCCGACTTAAGTACAAGACGACTGATACTGTTACTTTCTATGATTTGAACCTCTCCTGTGAGACCAGTTGTAGATTCCGATGCTTCACTTCAGGTTTACTGTATCATTTGGACCTTCTTATTGACGATGAAACACAGAAATTGCATCCGAATTTAATACAAAAGGCACAATGCCGACTTAAGTAAAAGAGGACTGACACTCTCACTTTCTATGATTTGAACCTCTACTGTGAGTCCAGTTAAATTCCGATGCTTCACCTCAGGTTTACTGTATCCCTTGGACCTTCTTATTGACGATAAAACACAGAGTTTGCATCCGAATTTAATACAAAAGGCACAATGCCGACTTAAGTACAAGAGGACAGACACTCTAACTTTCTATGATTTGAACCTCTTCTGTGAGTCTAGTTTTACATTCCGATGCTTCACTTCAGGTTTACAGTATCCCTTGAACCTTCTTATTGACGACAAAACACAGAAATTGCATCCAAATATAATACAAAAGGCACAATGCCGACTTAAGTACAAGAGGACTGACACTCGCACTTTCTATGATTTACCTCTCCTGGGAGTCCAGTTTTGGATTCCGATGCTTCACTTCAGGTTTACTGTATCCCTTCCACCTTCATATTGACGATGAAACACAGAAATTGCATCCGAATTTAATACAAATGCTCAATGCCGACTTAAGTACAAGACGACTGATACTCTTACTTTCTATGATTTGAACCTCTCCTGTGAGACCAGTTGTAGATTCCGATGCTTCACTTCAGGTTTGCTGTATCATTTGGACCTTCTTATTGACGATGAAACACAGAAATTGCATCCGAATTTAATACAAAAGGCACAACGCCGGATAAAGTACAAGAGGACTGACACTCTCACTTCCTATGATTTGAACCTCTACTGTGAGTCCAGTTTTAGATTCCGATGCTTCACATCAGGTTTACTGTATCCCTTGGACCTTCTTATTGACGATGAAACACGGAGTTTGCATCCGAATTTAATACAAAAGGCACAATGCCGACTTAAGTACAAGAGGACAGACACTCTAACTTTCTATGATTTGAACCTCTCCTGTGAGTCTAGTTTTAGATTCCGATGCTTCACTTCAGGTTTACAGTATCCCTTGAACCTTCTTATTGACGATAAAACACAGAAATTGCATCCAAATTTAATACAAAAGGCACAATGCCGACTTAAGTACAAGAGGACAGACACTCTCGCTTTCTATGATTTGAATCTATCCTGTGAGTCCAGTTTTACATTCCGATGCTTCACTTCAGGTTTACTGTATACCTTGCACCTTCTTATTGACGATGAAACACAGAAATTGCATCGGAATTTAATACAAAAGGCAAAATGCCGACTTAAGTAAAAGAGGACTGACTCTCAAACTTTCTATGATTTTAACCGCTCCTGTGAGACCAGTTTTAGATTCCGATGCTTCACTTCAGGTTTCCTGTATCATTTGGACCTTCTTATTGACGATGAAACACAGAAATTGCATCCGAATTTTATACAAAAGGCACAATGCCGTCATAAGTACAAGAGGAGTGACACTCTAACTTTCTATGATTTGAACCTCTCCTGTGAGTCCAGTTTTAGATTCCGATGCTTCACTTCAGGTTTACAGTATCCCTTGGGCCATCTTATTGACGATGAAACACAGAAATTGCATCCGAATTTAATACAAACGGCACAATGCCGACTTAAGTAAAGAGGACTGACACTCTAACTTTCTATGATTTGAACCTCTCCTGTGAGTGAAGTTTTAGATTCCGATGCTTCACTTCAGGTTTACTGTATCTCTAGGACCTTCTTATTGACGATGAAAAAGAGAAATTGCATCCGAATTTAATACAAAAGGCAAAAGGCCGTTTCAAGTAAAAGAGGACTTACACTCTAACATTCTATGATTTGAACCACTCCTGTGAGTCCAGTTTTAGATTCCGATGCTTCACTTCAGGTTTACCGTATCCCTTGGACCTTCTTATTGACGATGAAACACAGATATTGCATCCGAATGTAATATAAATGGCACAATGCCGACTTCAGTACAAGAGGACTGACACTCTAACATTCTATGATTTTAACCTCTCCTGTGAGTCGAGTTTTTTAATCCGATGCTTCACTTCAGGTTTACTGTATCCCTAGGACCTTCTTATTGACGATGAAACACAGAAATTGCGTCGGAATTTAATACAAAAGACACAATGCCGACTTAAGTAAAGAGGACTAACACTCTAACATACTATGATTTGAACCCCTCCTGTGAGTGCAGTTTTAGAATCCGATGCTCACTTCAGGTTTACTGTATACCTTGGACCTTCTTATTGACGATGAAACACAGAAATTACATCCGAATTTAATACAAAAGGCACAATGTCGACTTAAGTAGAAGTGGACTGACACTCTAACATTCTATGATTGGAACCTCTCCTGTGAGTCCAGTTTTAGATTCCGATGCTTCACGTCAGGTTTACTGTATCCCTTGGACCATCTTATTGACGATGAAACACAGAAATTGCATCCGAATTTAATACAAAAGGCACAATACCGTCTTAAGTACAAGAGGAGTGACACTCTAACTTTCTATGATTTGAAACTCTCCTGTGAGTCCAGTTTTAGATACCGATGCTTCACTTCAGGTTCACTGTACCCCTTGGACCTTCCTATTGACAATGAAACACAGATATTGCATCCGAATTTATTATACATGGCACAATACTGACTTAAGTACAAGAGGACTGACACTCTCACTTTCTATGATTTGACCTTACCTGGGAGTCCAGTTTTAGATTCCGATGCTTCACTTCAGGTTTACTGTATCCCTTGGACCTTCTTATTGTCGATGAAACACAGAAATTGCATCCGTATTTAATACAAATGGCACAATGCCGACTTAACTACAAGAGGACTGACACTCTCATTTTCTATGATTAGAACCTCTCCTGTGAGTGAAGTTTTAGATTCCGATGCTTCACTTCAGGTTTACTGTATCCCTAGGACCTTGTTATTGACGATGAAACACAGAAATTGCATCGGAATTTAATACAAAAGACACAATGCCGACTTAAGTAAAGAGGACTGACACTCTAACTTTCTATGATTTGAACCCCTCCTGTGAGTCCATTTTTAGAATCCGATGCTCACTTCAGGTTTACTGTATACCTTGGACCTTCTTATTGACGATGAAACACAGAAATTACATCCGAATTTAATACAAAAGGCACAATGTCGACTTAAGTAGAAGTGGACTGACACTCTAACATTCTATGATTGGAACCTCTCCTGTGAGTCCAGTTTTAGATTCCGATGCTTCACGTCAGGTTTACTGTATCCCTTGGACCATCTTATTGACGATGAAACACAGAAATTGCATCCGAATTTAATACAAAAGGCACAATACCGTCTTAAGTACAAGAGGAGTGACACTCTAACTTTCTATGATTTGAAACTCTCCTGTGAGTCCAGTTTTAGATACCGATGCTTCACTTCAGGTTTACTGTATCCCTTGGACCTTCCTATTGACAATGAAACACAGAAATTGCATCCGAATTTATTATACATGGCACAATACTGACTTAAGTACAAGAGGACTGACACTCTCACTTTCTATGATTTGACCTCACCTGGGAGTCCAGTTTTAGATTCCGATGCTTCACTTCAGGTTTACTGTATCCCTTGGACCTTCTTATTGATGATGAAACACAGAAATTGCATCCGAATTTAATATAAAAGGCACAATGCCGACTTAAGTAAAAGAGGACTGACACTCTAACATTCTGTGATTTGAACCTCTCCTGTGAGACCAGTTTTAGATTCCGATGCTTCACTTCAGGTTTACTGTATGCCTTGGACCTTCCTATTGACGATGAAAAACAGAAAGTGCATCCGAATTTAATACAAAAGGCACAATGCCGACTTAAGTAAAGGAGGACTGACACTCTCACTTTCTATGATTAGAACCTCTCCTGTGAGTCCAGTTTTAGATTCCGATGCTTCACTTCAGGTTTACTGTATCCCTTGGACCTTCTTATTGACGATGAAACACAGAAATTACATCCGAATTTAATACAAATGGCACAATGCCGACTTAAGTACAAGAGGACTGGCACTCTCACTCTCTATGATTTGACCCCTCCTGGGAGTCCAGTTTTAGATTCCGATGCTTCACTTCAGGTTTACTGTATCCCTTGGACCTTCTTATTGTCGATGAAACACAGAAATTGCATCCGTATTTAATACAAATGGCACAATGCCGACTTAACTACAAGAGGACTGACACTCTAACATTCTATGATTTGAACGTCTCCTGTGAATCCAGTTATAGATTCCGATGCTTCACTTGAGGTTTACTGTATCCCTTGGACCTTCGTATTGACGATGAAACACAGAAATTGCATCCGAATTTAATACAAAAAGCACAATACCGTCTTAAGTACAAGAGGAGTGACACTCTAACTTTCTATGATTTGAACCTCTCCTGTGAGTCCAGTTTTAGATTCCGATGCTTCACATCCGGTTTACTGTATCCATTGGACCTTCTTATTGACGATGAAACACAGATATTGCATCCGAATTTAATATAAATGGCACAATGCCGACTTAACAAGAGGACTGACACTCTCACTTTCTATGATTTTAACCTCTCCTGTGAGTCGAGTTTTTGATTCCGATGCTTCACTTCAGGTTTACTGTATACCTTGCACCTTCTTATTGACGATGAAACACAGAAATCGCATCGGAATTTAATACAAATGGCACAATGCCGACTTAAGTAAAATAGGACTGACACTCTAACTTTCTATGATTTGAACCTCTCCTGTGAGTGAAGTTTTAGATTACGATGCTTCACTTCAGGTTTACTGTATCCCTAGGACATTCTTATTGACGATGAAACAGAGAAATTGCATCCGAATTTAATACAAAAGGCACAATGCCGGCTTAAGTAAAGAGGACTGACACTCTAACTTTCTATGATTTGAACTCCTCCTGTGAATCCAGTTTTAGAATCCGATGCTTCACTTTAGGTTTTCTGTATACCTTGGACCATCTTATTGACGATGAAACACAGAAATTACATCTGAATTTAATACAAATGGCACAATGACGACTTAAGTACAAGAGGACTGACACTCTAACTTTCTATGATTGGAACCTCTGATGTGAGTCTAGTTTTAGATTCCGATGCTTCACTTCAGGTTTACTGTATCCCTTGGACCTTCTTATTGACGATGAAACACGGAAATTGCATCCGAATTTAATACAAAAGGCACAATCTCGACTTAAGTAAAAGAGGACTGACACTCTAACATTCTATGATTTGAACCTCTCCTGTGAGACCAGTTTTAGGTTCCGTTCCTTCACTTCAGGTTTACTGTATCCCTGGACCTTCTTATTGACGATGAAACACAGAAATTGCATCCGAATTTAATACAAATGGCACAATGCCGACTTAAGTACAAGAGGACTGACACTCTCACTTTCTATGATTTACCTCTCCTGGAAGTCCAGTTTTGGATTCCGATGCTTCACTTCAGGTTTACTGTATCCCTTCCACCTTCTTATTGACGATGAAACACAGAAATTGCATCCGAAATTAATACAAATGGCTCAATGCCGACTTAAGTACAAGACGACTGATACTCTTACTTTCTATGATTTGAACCTCTCCTGTGAGACCAGTTGTAGATTCCGATGCTTCACTTCAGGTTTACTGTATCGTTTGGACCTTCTTATTGACGATGAAACACAGAAATTGCATCCGAATTTTATACAAAAGGCACAACGCCGGCTTAAGTACAAGAGGACTGACACTCTCACTTTCTATGATTTGAACCTCTACTGTGAGTCCAGTTTTAGATTCCGATGCTTCACCTCAGGTTTACTGTATCCCTTGGACCTTCTTATTGACGATGAAACACAGAGTTTGCATCCGAATTTAATACACAAGGCACAATGCCGACTTAAGTACAAGAGGACAGACACTCTAACTTTCTATGATTTGAACCTCTCCTGTGAGTCTAGTATTAGATTCCGATGCTTCACTTCAGGTTTACAGTATCCCTTGAACCTTCTTATTGACGATAAAACACAGAAATTACATCCAAATTTAATACAAAAGGCACAATGCCGACTTAAGTACAAGAGGACAGACACTCTCGCTTTCTATGATTTGAACCTATCCTGTGAGCCCAGTTTTACATTCCGATGCTTCACTTCAGGTTTACTGTATACCTTGCACCTTCTTATTGACGATGAAACACAGAAATTGCATCGGAATTTAATACAAAAGGCAAAATGCCGACTTAAGTAAAAGAGGACTGACTCTCAAACTTTCTATGATTTTAACCGCTCCTGTGAGACCAGTTTTAGATTCCGATGCTTCACTTCAGGTTTCCTGTATCATTTCGACCTTCTTATTGACGATGAAACACAGAAATTGCATCCGAATTTTATACAAAAGGCACAATGCCGTCATAAGTACAAGAGGAGTGAAACTCTAACTTTCTATGATTTGAACCTCTCCTGAGAGTCCAGTTTTAGATTCCGATGCTTCACTTCAGGTTTACAGTATCCCTTGGGCCTTCTTATTGACGATGAAACACAGAAATTGCATCCGAATTTAATATAAATGGCACAAAGCCGACTTAAGTATAAGAGGACTGACACTCTCACTTTCTATGATTTGAACCTCTCCTGTGAGTCGAGTTTTTGATTCCGATGCTTCACTTCAGGTTTACTGTATACCTTGCACCTTCTTATTGACGATGAAACACAGAAATTGCATCGGAATTTAATACAAATTGCACAATGCCGACTTAAGTAAAAGAGGACTGACACTCTAACTTTCTATGATTTGAACCTCTCCTGTGAGTGAAGTTTTAGATTCCGATGCTTCACTTCAGGTTTACTGTATCCCTAGGACCTTCTTATTGACGATGAAACAGAGAAATTGCATCCGAATTTAATACAAAAGGCACAAGGCCGACTTAAGTGAAAAGGGTCTGACACTCTAACATTCTATGACTTGAACCTCTCCTGTGAGACCGGTTTTAGGTTCCGATGCTTCACTTAAGGTTTACTGTATCCCTTGGACCTCCTTATTGACGATGAAACACAGAAATTGGATCCAAATTTAATACAAAAGGCACAATACCGACTTAAGTACGAGAGGAGTGACACTCTAACTTTCTATGATTAGAATCTCTCCTGTGAGTGCAGTTTTAGATTCCGAAGCTTCACTTCAGGTTTACTGTATCACTTGGACCTTCTTATTGACGATGAAACACAGAAATTGCATCCGAATTTAATGCAAAATTCACAATGCCGACTAAAGGACAAGAGGACTGACACTCTAACTTTCTATGATTTGAACCTCTACTGTGAGTGAAGTTTTAGATACCGGTGCTTCACTTCAGGTGTACTGCATCCCTTGGACCTTCCTATTGACAATGAAACACAGAAATTGCATCCGAATTTAAAATTAATAGCACAATGCTGACTTAAGTACAAGAGGACTGACACTGTCACTTTCTATGATTTGAATCTGTCCTGTGAGTCCAGTTTTACATTCCGATGCTTCACTAATACCTTGCACCTTCGTATTGACGATGAAACACAGAAATTGCATCCGAATTTAATACAAAAGGCACAATGCCGACTGAAGTGAAAGAGGACTGACACTCTAACATTCTATGATTTGAACCTCTCCTGTGAGACCAGTTTTAGGTTCCGTTGCTTCACTTCAGGGTTACTGTATCCCTTGGACCTTCTTATTGACGATGAAACACAGAAATTGCAGCGGAATTTAATACAAAATTCACAATGCCGACTTAAGTAAAAGAGGACTGACACTCTCACTTTCTACGATTTCAACCTCTCCTGTGAGACCAGTTTTAGGTTCCGTTGCTTCACTTCAGGTTTACTGTATCCCTTGGACCTTCTTATTGACGATGAAACACAGAAATTGCATCCGAATTTAATACAAATGGCACAATGCCGACTTAAGTACAAGAGGACTGACACTCTAACTTTCTATGATTTACCTCTCCTGGGAGTCCGGATTTGGTTTCCGATGCTTCACTTCAGGTTTACTGTATCCCTTGGACCTTCTTATTGACGATGAAACACAGAAATTGCATCCGAATTTAATACAAATGGCTCAATGCCGACTTAAGTACAAGAGGACTGTTACTGTTACTTTCTATGATTTGAACCTCTCCTGTGAGACCAGTTGTAGATTCCGATGCTTCACTTCAGGTTTACTGTATCATTTGGACCTTCTTATTGACGATGAAACACAGAAATTGCATCCGAATTTAATACAAAAGGCACAATGCCGACTTAAGTAAAAGAGGACTGACACTCTCACTTTCTATGATTTGAACCTCTACTGTGAGTCCAGTTAAATTCCGATGCTTCACCTCAGGTTTACTGTATCCCTTGGACCTTCTTATTGACGATAAAACACAGAGTTTGCATCCGAATTTAATACAAAAGGCACAATGCCGACTTAAGTACAAGAGGACAGACACTCTAACTTTCTATGATTTGAACCTCTTCTGTGAGTCTAGTTTTACATTCCGATGCTTCACTTCAGGTTTACAGTATCCCTTGAACCTTCTTATTGACGACAAAACACAGAAATTGCATCCAAATATTATACAAAAGGCACAATGCCGACTTAAGTACAAGAGGACTGACACTCTCACTTTCTATGATTTACCTCTCCTGGGAGTCCAGTTTTGGATTCCGATGCTTCACTTCAGGTTTACTGTATCCCTTCCACCTTCATATTGACGATGAAACACAGAAATTGCATCCGAATTTAATACAAATGGCTCAATGCCGACTTAAGTACAAGACGACTGATACTCTTACTTTCTATGATTTGAACCTCTCCTGTGAGACCAGTTGTAGATTCCGATGCTTCACTTCAGGTTTACTGTATCATTTGGACCTTCTTATTGTAGATGAAACACAGAAATTGCATCCGAATTTAATACAAAAGGCACAACGCCGGATTAAGTACAAGAGGACTGACACTCTCACTTCCTATGATTTGAACCTCTACTGTGAGTCCAGTTTTAGATTCCGATGCTTCACATCAGGTTTACTGTATCCCTTGGACCTTCTTATTGACGATGAAACACGGAGTTTGCATCCGAATTTAATACAAAAGGCACAATGCCGACTAAAGTACAAGAGGACAGACACTCTAACTTTCTATGATTTGAACCTCTCCTGTGAGTCTAGTTTTAGATTCCGATGCTTCACTTCAGGTTTACAGTATCCCTTGAACCTTCTTATTGACGATAAAACACAGAAATTCCATCCAAATTTAATACAAAAGGCACAATGCCGACTTAAGTACAAGAGGACAGACACTCTCGCTTTCTATGATTTGAACCTATCCTGTGAGTCCAGTTTTACATTCCGATGCTTCACTTCAGGTTTACTGTATACCTTGCACCTTCTTATTGACGATGAAACACAGAAATTGCATCGGAATTTAATACAAAAGGCAAAATGCCGACTTAAGTAAAAGAGGACTGACTCTCAAACTTTCTATGATTTTAACCGCTCCTGTGAGACCAGTTTTAGATTCCGATGCTTCACTTCAGGTTTACAGTATCCCTTGGGCCATCTTATTGACGATGAAACACAGAAATTGCATCCGAATTTAATACAAACGGCACAATGCCGACTTAAGTAAAGAGGACTGACACTCTAACTTTCTATGATTTGAACCTCTCCTGTGAGTGAAGTTTTAGATTCCGATGCTTCACTTCAGGTTTACTGTATCCCTAGGACCTTCGTATTGACGATGAAAAAGAGAACTTGCATCCGAATTTAATACAAAAGGCAAAAGGCCGTTTCAAGTAAAAGAGGACTTACACTCTAACATTCTATGATTTGAACCACTCCTGTGAGTCCAGTTTTAGATTCCGATGCTTCACTTCAGGTTTACCGTATCCCATGGACCTTCTTATTGACGATGAAACACAGATATTGCATCCGAATGTAATATAAATGGCACAATGCCGACTTCAGTACAAGAGGACTGACACTCTAACATTCTATGATTTTAACCTCTCCTGTGAGTCGAGTTTTTCAATCCGATGCTTCACTTCAGGTTTACTGTATCCCTAGGACCTTCTTATTGACGATGAAACACAGAAATTGCGTCGGAATTTAATACAAAAGACACAATGCCGACTTAAGTAAAGAGGACTAACACTCTAACTTACTATGATTTGAACCCCTCCTGTGAGTCCAGTTTTAGAATCCGATGCTCACTTCAGGTTTACTGTATACCTTGGACCTTCTTATTGACGATGAAACACAGAAATTACATCCGAATTTAATACAAAAGGCACAATGTCGACTTAAGTAGAAGTGGACTGACACTCTAACATTCTATGATTGGAACCTCTCCTGTGAGTCCAGTTTTAGATTCCGATGCTTCACGTCAGGTTTACTGTATCCCTTGGATCATCTTATTGACGATGAAACACAGAAATTGCATCCGAATTTAATACAAAAGGCACAATACCGTCTTAAGTACAAGAGGAGTGACACTCTAACTTTCTATGATTTGAAACTCTCCTGTGAGTCCAGTTTTAGATACCGATGCTACACTTCAGGTTTACTGTACCCCTTGGACTTTCCTATTGACAATGAAACACAGATATTGCATCCGAATTTATTATACATGGCACAATACTGACTTAAGTACAAGAGGACTGACACTCTCACTTTCTATGATTTGACCTTACCTGGGAGTCCAGTTTTAGATTCCGATGCTTCACTTCAGGTTTACTGTATCCCTTGGACCTTCTTATTGACGATGAAACACAGAAATTGCATCCGAATTTAATATAAAAGGCACAATGCCGACTTAAGTAAAAGAGGACTGACACTCTAACATTCTGTGATTTGAACCTTTCCTGTGAGACCAGTTTTAGATTCCGATGCTAACTTTCAGGTTTACTGTATCCCTTGGACCTTCTTATTGACGATGAAACACAGAAATTGCATCCGAATTTAATACAAATGGCACAATGCCGACTTAAGTACAAGAGGACTGGCACTCTCACTCTCTATGATTTGACCCCTCCTGGGAGTCCAGTTTTAGATTCCGATGCTTCACTTCAGGTTTACTGGATCCCTTGGACCTTCTTATTGGCGATGAAACACAGAAATTGCATCCGTATTTAATACAAATGGCACAATGCCGACTTAACTACAAGAGGACTGACACTCTCATTTTCTATGATTAGAACCTCTCCTGTGAGTTGAGTTATAGATTCCGATGCTTCACTTCAGGTTTACTGTATACCTTGCACCTTCTTATTGACGATGAAACACAGAAATTGCATCGGACATTAATAAAAATGGCACAATGCCGACTTAAGTACAAGAGGACTGACACTCTAACTTTCTATGATTTGAACCTCTCCTGTGAGTCTAGTTTTAGATTAAGATGCTTCACTTCAGGTTAACTGCATCCCTTGGACCTTCTTATTGACGATGAAACACAGATATTGCATCTGAATTTAATATAAATGGCACAATGCCGACTTAAGTACAAGAGGACTGACACTCTATAATTCTATGATTTGAACCTCTCCTGTGAATCCAGTTTTAGATTCCGATGCTTCACTTGAGGTTTACTGTATCCCTTGGACCTTCGTATTGACGATGAAACACAGAAATTGCATCCGAATTTAATACAAAAAGCACAATACCGTCTTAAGTACAAGAGGAGTGACACTCTAACTTTCTATGATTTGAACCTCTCCTGTGAGTCCAGTTTTAGATTCCGATGCTTCACATCCGGTTTACTGTATCCATTGGACCTTCTTATTGACGATGAAACACAGATATTGCATCCGAATTTAATATAAATGGCACAATGCCGACTTAACAAGAGGACTGACACTCTCACTTTCTATGATTTTAACCTCTCCTGTGAGTCGAGTTTTTGATTCCGATGCTTCACTTCAGGTTTACTGTATACCTTGCACCTTCTTATTGACGATGAAACACAGAAATCGCATCGGAATTTAATACAAATGGCACAATGCCGACTTAAGTAAAATAGGACTGACGCTCTAACTTTCTATGATTTGAACCTCTCCTGTGAGTGAAGTTTTAGATTACGATGCTTCACTTCAGGTTTACTGTATCCCTAGGACATTCTTATTGACGATGAAACAGAGAAATAGCATCCGAATTTAAGACAAAAGGCACAATGCCGGCTTAAGTAAAGAGGACTGACACTCTAACTTTCTATGATTTGAACCCCTCCTGTGAATCCAGTTTTAGAATCCGATGCTTCACTTCAGGTTTACTGTACCCATGGACCTTCCTATTGACGATGAAACACAGAAATTGCATCGGAATTTAATACAAAAGGCACAATGCCGACTTAAGTAAAAGAGGACTGACACTCTCACTTTCTACGATTTTAACCTCTCCTGTGAGACCAGTTTTAGGTTCCGTTCCTTCACTTCAGGTTTACTGTATCCCTTGGACTTTCTTATTGACGATGAAACACAGAAATTGCATCCGAATTTAATACAAATGGCACAATGCCGACTTAAGTACAAGAGGACTGACACTCTCACTTTCTATGATTTACCTCTCCTGGGAGTCGAGTTTTGGATTCCGATTCTTCACTTCAGGTTTCCTGTATCATTTGGACCTTCTTATTGACGATGAAACACAGAAATTGCATTCCAATTTAATACAAATGGCTCAATGCCGACTTAAGTACAAGACGACTGATACTCTTACTTTCTATGATTTGAACCTCTCCTGTGAGACCAGTTGTAGATTCCGATGCTTCACTTCAGGTTTACTGTATCATTTGGACCTTCTTATTGACGATGAAACACAGAAATTGCATCCGAATTTAATACAAAAGGCACAACGCCGGCTTAAGTACAAGAGGACTGACACTCTCACTTTCTATGATTTGAACCTCTACTGTGAGTCCAGTTTTAGATTCCGATGCTTCACCTCAGGTTTACTGTATCCCTTGGACCTTCTAATTGACGATGAAACACAGAGTTTGCATCCGAATTTAATACAAAAGGCACAACGCCGGCTTAAGTACAAGAGGACAGACACTCTCGCTTTCTATGATTTGAACCTATCCTGTGACTCCAGTTTTACATTCCGATGCTTCACTTCAGGTTTACTGTATACCTTGCACCTTCTTATTGACGATGAAACACAGAAATTGCATCGGAATTTAATACAAAAGGCAAAATGCCGACTTAAGTAAAAGAGGACTGACTCTCAAACTTTCTATGATTTTAACCGCTCCTGTGAGACCAGTTTTAGATTCCGATGCTTCACTTCAGGTTTCCTGTATCATTTGGACCTTCTTATTGACGATGAAACACAGAAATTGCATCCGAATTTAATACAAAAGGCACAATGCCGTCATAAGTACAAGAGGAGTGACACTCTAACTTTCTATGATTTGAACCTCTCCTGTGAGTCCAGTTTTAGATTCCGATGCTTCACTTCAGGTTTACAGTATCCCTTCGGCCTTCTTATTGACGATGAAACACAGAAATTGCATCCGAATTTAATATAAATGGCACAAAGCCGACTTAAGTATAAGAGGACTGACACTCTCACTTTCTATGATTTGAACCTCTGATGTGAGTCTAGTTTTAGATTCCGATGCTTCACTTTATGTTTACTGTATCCCTTGGACCTTCTTATTGACGATGAAACACAGAAATTGCATCCGAATTTAATATAAAAGGCACAATGCCGACTTAAGTAAAAGAGGACTGACACTCTAACATTCTGTGATTTGAACCTCTCCTGTGAGACCAGTTTTAGATTCCGATGCTTCACTTCAGGTTTACTGTATGCCTTGGACCTTCCTATTGACGATGAAACACAGATATTGCATCCGAATTTAATATAAATGTCACAATGCCGACTTCACAAGAGGACTGACACTCTCACTTTCTATGATTTAACCCCTCCTGGGAGTCCAGTTTTAGATTCCGATGCTTCACATCCGGTTTACTGTATCCATTGGACCTTCTTATTGACGATGAAACACAGATATTGCATCCGAATTTAATATAAATGGCACAATGCCGACTTAACAAGAGGACTGACACTCTCACTTTCTATGATTTTAACCTCTCCTGTGAGTCGAGTTTTTGATTCCGATGCTTCACTTCAGGTTCACTGTATACCTTGCACCTTCTTATTGACGATGAAACACAGAAATCGCATCGGAATTTAATACAAATGGCACAATGCCGACTTAAGTAAAATAGGACTGACACTCTAACTTTCTATGATTTGAACCTCTCCTGTGAGTGAAGTTTTCGATTACGATGCTTCACTTCAGGTTTACTGTATACCTTGGACCATCTTATTGACGATGAAACACAGAAATTACATCTGAATTTAATACAAATGGCACAATGACGACTTAAGTACAAGAGGACTGACACTCTAACTTTCTATGATTGGAACCTCTGATGTGAGTCTAGTTTTAGATTCCGATGCTTCACTTCATGTTTACTGTATCCCTTGGACCTTCTTATTGACGATGAAACACGGAAATTGCATCCGAATTTAATACAAAAGGCACAATGTCGACTTAAGTAAAAGAGGACTGACACTCTAACATTCTATGATTTGAACCTCTCCTGTGAGACCAGTTTTAGGTTCTGTTGCTTCACTTCAGGTTTACTGTACCCTCGGACCTTCTTATTGACGATGAAACACAGATATTGCATCGGAATTTAATACAAAAGGCACAATGCCGACTTAAGTAAAAGAGGACTGACACTCTCACTTTCTACGATTTTAACCTCTCCTGTGAGACCAGTTTTAGATTCCGTTCCTTCACTTCAGGTTTACTGTATCCCTTGGACCTTCTTATTGACGATGAAACACAGAAATTGCATCCGAATTTAATGCAAATGGCACAATGCCGACTTAAGTACAAGAGGACTGACACTCTCACTTTCTATGATTTACCTCTCCTGGGAGTCCAGTTTTGGATTCCGATGCTTCACTTCAGGTTTACTGTATCATTTGGACCTTCTTATTGACGATGAAACACAGAAATTGCATCCGAATTTAATACAAAAGGCACAACGCCGGCTTAAGTACAAGAGGACTGACACTCTCACTTTCTATTATTTGAACCTCTACTGAGAGTCCAGTTTTAGATTCCGATGCTTCACCTCAGGTTTACTGTATCCCTTGGACCTTCTTATTGACGATGAAACACAGAGTTTGCATCCGAATTTAATACAAAAGGCACAATGCCGACTTAAGTACAAGAGGACAGACACTCTAACTTTCTATGATTTGAACCTCTCCTGTGAGTCTAGTATTAGATTCCGATGCTTCACTTCAGGTTTACAGTATCCCTTGAACCTTCTTATTGACGATAAAACACAGAAATTGCATCCAAATTTAATACAAAAGGCACAATGCCGACTTAAGTACAAGAGGACAGACACTCTCGCTTTCTATGATTTGAACCTATCCTGTGAGTCCAGTTTTACATTCCGATGCTTCACTTCAGGTTTACTGTATAACTTGCACCTTCTTATTGACGATGAAACACAGAAATTGCATCGGAATTTAATACAAAAGGCAAAATGCCGACTTAAGTAAAAGAGGACTGACTCTCAAACTTTCTATGATTTTAACCGCTCCTGTGAGACCAGTTTTAGATTCCGATGCTTCACTTCAGGTTTCCTGTATCATTTGGACCTTCTTATTGACGATGAAACACAGAAATTGCATCGGGAATTTAATACAAAAGGCACAATGCCGTCATAAGTACAAGAGGAGTGACACTCTAACTTTCTATGATTTGAACCTCTCCTGTGAGTCCAGTTTTAGATTCCGATGCTCCACTTCAGGTTTACAGTATCCCTTGGGCCTTCTTATTGACGATGAAACACAGAAATTGCATCCGAATTTAATATAAATGGCACAAAGCCGACTTAAGTATAAGAGGACTGACACTCTCACTTTCTATGATTTGAACCTCTCCTGTGAGTCGAGTTTTTGATTCCGAGCTTCACTTCAGGTTTACTGTATACTTGCACCTTCTTATTGACGATGAAACACAGAAATTACATCGGAATTTAATACAAATTGCACAATGCCGACTTAAGTAAAAGAGGACTGACACTCTAAACTTTCTATGATTTGAACCTCTCCTGTGAGTGAAGTTTTAGATTCCGATGCTTCACTTCAGGTTTACTGTATCCCTAGGACCTTCTTATTGACGATGAAACAGAGAAATTGCATCCTAATTTAATACAAAAGGCACAAGGCCGACTTAAGTAAAAAGGGTCTGACACTCTAAACATTCTATGACTTGAACCTCTCCTGTGAGACCGGTTTTAGGTTCCGATGCTTCACTTAAGGTTTACTGTATACCTGCACCTTCTTATTGACGATGAAACACAGAAATTGCATCCAAATTTAATACAAAAGGCAAAATGCCGACTAAGTAAAAGAGGACTGACTCTCAAACTTTCTATGATTTTAACCGCTCCTGTGAGGACCAGTTTTAGATTCCGATGCTTCACTTCAGGTTACCTGTATCATTTGGACCTTCTTATTGACGATGAAGCACAGAAATTGCATCCGAATTTTATACAAAAGGCACAATGCCGTCATAAGTACAAGAGGAGTGACACTCTAACTTTCTATGATTTGAACCTCTCCTGTGAGTCCAGTTTTAGATTCCTATGCTTCACTTCAGGTTTACAGTATCCTTGAGCCTTCTTATTGACGATGAAACACAGAAATTGCATCCGAATTTAATATAAATGGCACAAAGCCGACTTAAGTATAAGAGACTGACACTCTCACTTTCTATGATTTGAACCTCTCCTGTGAGTCGAGTTTTTGATTCCGATGCTTCACTTCAGGTTTACTGTATACCTTGCACCTTCTTATTGACGATGAAACACAGAAATTGCATCGGAATTTAATAACAAATTGCACAATGCCGACTTAAGTAAAAGAGGACTGAGACTCTAACTTTCTATGATTTGAACCACTCCTGTGAGTGAAGTTTTAGATTCCGATGCTTCACTTCAGGTTTACTGTATCCCTAGGACCTTCTTATTGACGATGAAACAGAGAAATTGCATCCGAATTTAATACAAAAGGCACAAGGCCGACTTAAGTAAAAGAGGTCTGACACTCTAACATTCTATGACTTGAACCTCTCCTGTGAGACCGGTTTTAGGTTCCGATGCTTCACTTAAGGTTTACTGTATCCCTTGGACCTTCTTTTTGACGATGAAACGCAGAAATTGCATCCAAATTTAATACAAAAAGGCACAATACCGAACTTAAGTACGAGAGGAGTGACACTCTAACTTTCTACGATTTAGAATCTCTCCTGTGAGTGCAGTTTTAGATTCCAGAAGCTTCACTTCAGGTTTACTGTATCAACTTTGGACTTTCTTATTGACGATGAAACACAGAAATTGCATCCGAATTTAATGCAAAAGGCACAATGCCGACTAAAGGACAAGAGGACTGACACTCAAACTTTCTATGAGTTGAACCTCTACTGTGAGTGAAGTTTTAGATACCGGTGCTTCACTTCAGGTGTACTGCATCCCTTGGACCTTCCTATTGACAATGAACACAGAAAGAATTGCACCCGAATTTAATATTAATAGCACAATGCGGACTTAAGTACAAAGAGGACTGACGATCTCACTTTCTACGATTTCAACCTCCTCTGTGAGACCAGTTTTAGGTTCCGTTGCTTCACTTCAGGTTTACTGTATCCCTTGGACCTTCTTATTGACGATGAAACACAGAAATTGCATCCGAATTTAATACAAATGGCTCAATGCCGACTTAAGTACAAGACGACTGATACTGTTACTTTCTATGATTTAGAACCTCTCCTGTGAGACCAGTTGTAGATTCCGATGCTTCACTTCAGGTTTACTGTATCATTTGGACCTCCTTATTGACGATGAAACACAGAAATTGCATCCGAATTTAATACAAAAGGCACAATGCCGACATAAGTACAAGAGGACTGACACTCTCACTTTCTAACGTTTGAACCTCTACTGTGAGTCCAGTTAAATTCCGATGCTTCACTTCAGGTTTACTGTATCATTTGGACCTTCTTATTGACGATGAAACACAGAAATTGCATCCGAATTTATACAAAAGGCACAATACCGTCTTAAGTACAAGAGGAGTGACACTCTAACTTTCTATGATTTGAACCTCTCCTGTGAGTCCAGTTTTAGATTCCGATGTTTCACTTCAGGTTTACAGTATCCCTTGGGCCTTCTTATTGACGATGAAACACAGAAATTGCATCCGAATTTAATATAAATGGCACAAAGCCGACTTAAGTATAAGAGGACTGACACTCTCACTTTCTATGATTTGAACCTCTCCTGTGAGTCCAGTTTTAGATTCCGATGCTTCACTTCAGGTTTACTGTATACCTTGCACCTTCTTATTGACGATGAAACACAGAAATTGCATCGGAATTTAATATAAAAGGCACAATGCCGACTTAAGTAATAGAGGACTGACACTCTAACTTACTATGATTTGGACCCCTCCTTTGAGTCCAATTTTAGAATCCGATGCTTCACTTCAGGTTTACTGTATTCCCCGGAAACTTCTTATTGACGATGAAACACAGAAATTGCATCGGGAATTTAATACAAAAGGCACAATGCCGACTTAGGTAAAACAGGACTGACCGCTCTAACTTTCTATGTTTTGAACCCCTTCTGTGAGTCCAGTTTTAGGATCCGATGCTTCACTTCAGGTTTACTGTATACCTTGCCCTTCTTATTGTCGATGAAACACAGAAATTACATCCGAATTTAATACAAAAGGCACAATGTCGACTTAAGTAAAAGTGGACTGACACTCTAACATTCTATGATTGGAACCTCTCCTGTAAGTCCACTTTTAGATTCCGATGCTTCACTTCAGGTTTACTGTATACCTTGGACCATCTTATTGACGATGAAACACAGAAATTACGTCTGAATTTAATACAAATGGCACAATGACGACTTAAGTACAAGAGGACTGACACCTCTAACTTCCTATGATTGGAACCTCTGATGTGAGTCTAGTTTTAGATTCCGATGCTTCACTTCATGTTTACTGTATCCCTTGGACCTTCTTATTGACGATGAAAACACGGGAAATTGCATCCGAATTTAATACAAAAGGCACAATGTCGACTTAAGTAAAAGAGGACTGACACTCATAACATTCTATGATTTGAACCTCTCCTGTGAGACCAGTTTTAGGTTCCGTTGCTTCACTTCAGGTTTACTGTACCCATGGACCTTCTTATTGACGATGAAACACAGAAATTGCATCGGAATTTAATACAAAAGGCACAATGCCGACTTAAGTAAAAGAGGACTGACATTCTCACTTTCTACGATTTTAACCTCTCCTGTGAGACCAGTTTTAGGTTCCGTTCCTTCACTTCAGGTTTACTGTATCCCTTGGACTTTCTTATTGACGATGAAAACACAGAAATTGCATCCGAATTTAATACAAATGGCACAATGCCGACTTAAGTACAAGAGGACTGACACTCTCACTTTCTATGATTTACCTCTCCTGGAGTCGAGTTTTGGATTCCGATTCTTCACTTCAGGTTTCCTGTATCATTTGGACCTTCTTATTGACGATGAAACACAGAAATTGGCATCCGAACTTAATACAAATGGCTCAATGCCGACTTAAGTACAAGACGACTGATACTCTTACTTTCTATGATTTGAACCTCTCCTGTGAGACCAGTTGTAGATTCCGATGCTTCACTTCAGGTTTACTGTATCATTTGGACCTTCTTATTGACGATGAAACACAGAAATTGCATCCGAATTTAATACAAAAGGCACAACGCCGGCTTAAGTACAAGAGGACTGACACTCTCACTTTCTATGATTTGAACCTCTACTGTGAGTCCAGTTTTAGATTCCGAAGCTTCACCTCAGGTTTACTGTATCCCTTGGACCTTCTAATTGGACGATGAAACACAGAGTTTGCATCCGAATTTAATACAAAAGGCACAACGCCGGCTTAAGTACAAGAGGACAGACACTCTCGCTTTCTATGATTTGAACCTATCCTGTGACTCCAGTTTTACATTCCGATGCTTCACTTCAGGTTTACTGTATACCTTGCACCTTCTTATTGACGATGAAACACAGAAATTGCATCGAATTTAATACAAAAGGCAAAATGCCGACTTAAGTAAAAGGAGGACTGACTCTCAAACCTTTCTATGATTTTAAACCGCTCCTGTGAGACCAGTTTTAGATTCCGATGCTTCACTTCAGGTTTCCTGTATCATTTGGACCTTCTTATTGGACGATGAAACACAGAAATTGCATCCGAATTTAATACAAAAGGCACAATGCCGTCATAAGTACAGAGAGGAGTGACACTCTAAACTTTCTATGATTTTGAACCTCTCCTGTGAGTCCAGTTTTAGATTCCGATGCTGTCACTTCAGGTTTACAGTATCCCTTCGGCCTTCTTATTGACGATGAAACACAGAAATTGCATCCGAATTTAATATAAATGGCACAAAGCCGACTTAAGTATAAGAGGACTGACACTCTCACTTTCTATGATTTGAACCTCTGATGTGAGTCTAGTTTTAGATTCCGATGCTTCACTTTATGTTTACTGTATCCCTTGGACCTTCTTATTGAGGATGAAACACAGAAATTGCATCCGAATTTAATATAAAAGGCACAATGCCGACTTAAGTAAAAGAGGACTGACACTCTAACATTCTGTGATTTGAACCTCTCCTGTGAGACCAGTTTTAGATTCCGATGCTTCACTTCAGGTTTACTGTATGCCTTGGACCTTCCTATTGACGATGAAACACAGATATTGCATCCGAATTTAATATAAATGGCACAATGCCGACTTAACAAAGAGGACTGACACTCTCACTTTCTATGATTTAACCCCTCCTGGGAGTCCAGTTTTAGATTCCGATGCTTCACATCCGGTTTACTGTATCCATTGGACCTTCTTATTGACGATGAAACACAGATATTGCATCCGAATTTAATATAAATGGCACAATGCCGACTTAACAATAGGACTGACACTCTCACTTTCTATGATTTTAACCTCTCCTGTGAGTCGAGTTTTTGATTCCGATGCTTCACTTCAGGTTTACTGTATACCTTGCACCTTCTTATTGACGATGAAACACAGAAATCGCATTGGAATTTAATACAAATGGCACAATGCCGACTTAAGTAAAATAGGACTGACACTCTAACTTTCTATGTTTGAACCTCTCCTGTGAGTGAAGTTTTAGATTACGATGCTTCACTTCAGGTTTACTGTATACCTTGGACCATCTTATTGACGATGAAACACAGAAATTACATCTGAATTTAATACAAATGGCACAATGACGACTTAAGTACAAGAGGACTGACACTCTAACTTTCTATGATTGGAACCTCTGATGTGAGTCTAGTTTTAGATTCCGATGCTTCACTTCATGTTTACTGTATCCCTTGGACCTTCTTATTGACGATGAAACACGGAAATTGCATCCGAATTTAATACAAAAGGCACAATGTCGACTTAAGTAAAAGAGGACTGACACTCTAACATTCTATGATTTGAACCTCTCCTGTGAGACCAGTTTTAGGTTCTGTTGCTTCACTTCAGGTTTACTGTACCCTCGGACCTTCTTATTGACGATGAAACACAGATATTGCATCGGAATTTAATACAAAAGGCACAATGCCGACTTAAGTAAAAGAGGACTGACACTCTCACTTTCTACGATTTTTAACCTCTCCTGTGAGACCAGTTTTAGATTCCGTTCCTTCACTTCAGGTTTACTGTATGCCTTGGACCTTCTTATTGACGATGAAACACAGAAATTGCATCCGAATTTAATGCAAATGGCACAATGCCGACTTAAGTACAAGAGGACTGACACTCTCACTTTTCTATGATTTACCTCTCCTGGGAGTCCAGTTTTGGATTCCCGATGCTTCACTTCAGGTTTACTGTATCATTTGGACCTTCATATTGACGATGAAACACAGAAATTGCATCCGAATTTAATACAAAAGGCACAACACCGGCTTAAGTACAAGAGGACTGACACTCTCACTTTCTATTTTTTGAACCTCTACTGAGAGTCCAGTTTTAGATTCCGATGCTTCACCTCAGGTTTACTGTATCCCTTGGACCTTCTTATTGACGATGAAACACAGAGTTTGCATCCGAATTTAATACAAAAGGCACAATGCCGACTTAAGTACAAGAGGACAGACACTGTAACTTTCTATGATTTGAACCTCTCCTGTGAGTCTAGTATTAGATTCCGATGCTTCACTTCAGGTTTACAGTATCCCTTGAACCTTCTTATTGACGATAAAACACAGAAATTGCATCCAAATTTAATACAAAAGGCACAATGCCGACTTAAGTACAAGAGGACAGACACTCTCGCTTTCTATGATTTGAACCTATCCTGTGAGTCCAGTTTTACATTCCGATGCTTCACTTCAGGTTTACTGTATACCTTGCACCTTCTTATTGACGATGAAACACAGAAATTGCATCGGAATTTAATACAAAAGGCAAAATGCCGACTTAAGTAAAAGAGGACTGACTCTCAAACTTTCTATGATTTTAACCGCTCCTGTGAGACCAGTTTTAGATTCCGATGCTTCACTTCAGGTTTCCTGTATCATTTGGACCTTCTTATTGACGATGAAACACAGAAATTGCATCGGAATTTAATACAAAAGGCACAATGCCGTCATAAGTACAAGAGGAGTGACACTCTAACTTTCTATGATTTGAACCTCTCCTGTGAGTCCAGTTTTAGATTCCGATGCTTCACTTCAGGTTTACAGTATCCCTTGGGCCTTCTTATTGACGATGAAACACAGAAATTGCATCCGAATTTAATATAAATGGCACAAAGCCGACTTAAGTATAAGAGGACTGACACTCTCACTTTCTATGATTTGAACCTCTCCTGTGAGTGAAGTTTTAGATTCCGATGCTTCACTTCAGGTTTACTGTATCCCTAGGACCTTCTTATTGACGATGAAACAGAGAAATTGCATCCGAATTTAATACAAAAGGCACAAGGCCGACTTAAGTAAAAAGGGTCTGACACTCTAACATTCTATGACTTGAACCTCTCCTGTGAGACCGGTTTTAGGTTCCGATGCTTCACTTAAGGTTTACTGTATCCCTTGGACCTTCTTATTGACGATGAAACACAGAAATTGCATCCAAATTTAATACAAAAGGCACAATACCGACTTAAGTACGAGAGGAGTGACACTCTAACTTTCTATGATTAGAATCTCTCCTGTGAGTGCAGTTTTAGATTCATAAGCTTCACTTCAGGTTTACTGTATCACTTGGACCTTCTTATTGACGATGAAACACAGAAATTGCATCCGAATTTAATGCAAGGTTCACAATGCCGACTAAAGGACAAGAGGACTGACACTCTAACTTTCTATGATTTGAACCTCTACTGTGAGTGAAGTTCTAGATACCGGTGCTTCACTTCAGGTGTACTGCATCCCTTGGACCTTCCTATTGATAATGAAACACAGAAATTGCATCCGAATTTAATATTAATAGCACAATGCTGACTTAAGAACAAGAGGACTGACACTCTCACTTTCTATGATTTGAATCGGTCCTGTGAGTGCAGTTTTACATTCCGATGCTTCACTAATACCTTGCACCTTCGTATTGACGATGAAACACAGAAATTACATCCGAATTTAATACAAATGGCACAATGCCGGCTTAAGTACAAGAGGACTGACACTCTCACTTTCTATGATTTGTACCTCTCCTGTGAGACCAGTTTTAGGTTCCGTTGCTTCACTTCAGGTTTACTGTATCCCTTGGACCTTCTTATTGACGATGAAACACAGAAATTGCATCGGAATTTAATACAAAATAGACAATGCCGACTTAAGTAAAAGAGGACTGACACTCTCACTTTCTACGATTTCAACCTCTCCTGTGAGACCAGTTTTAGGTTCCGTTGCTTCACTTCAGGTTTACTGTATCCCTTGGACCTTCTTATTGACGATGAAACACAGAAATTGCATCCGAATTTAATACAAATGGCACATGCCGACTTAAGTACAAGAGGACTGACACTCTCACTGTCTATGATTTACCTCTCCTGGGAGTCCGGATTTGGTTTCCGATGCTTCACTTCAGGTTTACTGTATCCCTTGGACCTTCTTATTGACGATGAAACACAGAAATTGCATCCGAATTTAATACAAATGGCTCAATGCCGACTTAAGTACAAGACGACTGATACTGTTACTTTCTATGATTTGAACCTCTCCTGTGAGACCAGTTGTAGATTGAGATGCTTCACTTCAGGTTTACTGTATCATTTGGACCTTCTTATTGACGATGAAACACAGAAATTGCATCCGAATTTAATACAAAAGGCACAACGCCGACTTAAGTAAAAGAGGACTGACACTCTCACTTTCCAAGATTTGAACCTCTACTGTGAGTCCAGTTAAATTCCGATGCTTCACCTCAGGTTTACTGTATCCCTTGGACCTTCTTATTGACGATAAAACACAGAGTTTGCATCCGAATTTAATACAAAAGGCACAATGCCGACTTAAGTACAAGAGGACAGACACTCTAACTTTCTATGATTTGAACCTCTCCTGTGAGTCTAGTTTTACATTCCGATGCTTCACTTCAGGTTTACAGTATCCCTTGCACCTTCTTATTGACGATAAAACACAGAAATTGCATCCAAATATAATACAAAAGGCACAATGCCGACTTAAGTACAAGAGGACTGACACTCGCACTTTCTATGATTTACCTCTCCTGGGAGTCTAGTTTTGGATTCCGATGCTTCACTTCAGGTTTACTGTATCCCTTTGACCTTCTTATTGACGATGAAACACAGAAATTGCATCCGAATTTAATACAAATGGCTCAATGCCGACTTAAGTACAAGACGACTGATACTCTTACTTTCTATGATTTGAACCTCTCCTGTGAGACCAGTTGTAGATTCCGATGCTTCACTTCAGGTTTACTGTATCATTTGGACCTTCTTATTGACGATGAAACACAGAAATTGCATCCGAATTTAATACAAAAGGCACAACGCCGGATTAAGTACAAGAGGACTGACACTCTCACTTTCTATGATTTGAACCTCTACTGTGAGTCCAGTTTTAGATTCCGATGCTTCACCTCAGGTTTACTGTATCCCTTGGACCTTCTTATTGACGATGAAACACAGAGTTTGCATCCGAATTTAATACAAAAGGCACAATGCCGGCTTAAGTACAAGAGGACAGACACTCTAACTTTCTATGATTTGAACCTCTCCTGTGAGTCTAGTTTTAGATTCCGATGTTTCACTTCAGGTTTACAGTATCCCTTGAACCTTCTTATTGACGATAAAACACAGAAATTGCATCCAAATTTAATACAAAAGGCACAATGCCGACTTAAGTACAAGAGGACAGACACTCTCGCTTTCTATGATTTGAACCTATCCTGTGAGTCCAGTTTTACATTCCGATGCTTCACTTCAGGTTTACTGTATACCTTGCACCTTCTTATTGACGATGAAACACAGAAATTGCATCCAAATTTAATACAAAAGGCAAAATGCCGACTTAAGTAAAAGAGGACTGACTCTCAAACTTTCTATGATTTTAACCGCTCCTGTGAGACCAGTTTTAGATTCCGATGCTTCACTTCAGGTTACCTGTATCATTTGGACCTTCTTATTGACGATGAAGCACAGAAATTGCATCCGAATTTTATACAAAAGGCACAATGCCGTCATAAGTACAAGAGGAGTGACACTCTAACTTTCTATGATTTGAACCTCTCCTGTGAGTCCAGTTTTAGATTCCGATGCTTCACTTCAGGTTTACAGTATCCCTTGGGCCTTCTTATTGACGATGAAACACAGAAATTGCATCCGAATTTAATATAAATGGCACAAAGCCGACTTAAGTATAAGAGGACTGACACTCTCACTTTCTATGATTTGAACCTCTCCTGTGAGTCGAGTTTTTGATTCCGATGCTTCACTTCAGGTTTACTGTATACCTTGCACCTTCTTATTGACGATGAAACACAGAAATTGCATCGGAATTTAATACAAATTGCACAATGCCGACTTAAGTAAAAGAGGACTGAGACTCTAACTTTCTATGATTTGAACCTCTCCTGTGAGTGAAGTTTTAGATTCCGATGCTTCACTTCAGGTTTACTGTATCCCTAGGACCTTCTTATTGACGATGAAACAGAGAAATTGCATCCGAATTTAATACAAAAGGCACAAGGCCGACTTAAGTAAAAGAGGTCTGACACTCTAACATTCTATGACTTGAAACCTCTCCTGTGAGACCGGTTTTAGGTTCCGATGCTTCACTTAAGGTTTACTGTATCCCTTGGACCTTCTTTTTGACGATGAAACGCAGAAATTGCATCCAAATTTAATACAAAAGGCACAATACCGACTTAAGTACGAGAGGAGTGACACTCAACTTTCTACGATTAGAATCTCTCCTGTGAGTGCAGTTTTAGATTCCGAAGCTTCACTTCAGGTTTACTGTATCACTTGGACTTTCTTATTGACGATGAAACACAGAAATTGCATCCGAATTTAATGCAAAAGGCACAATGCCGACTAAAGGACAAGAGGACTGACACTCAAACTTTCTATGATTTGAACCTCTACTGTGAGTGAAGTTTTAGATACCGGTGCTTCACTTCAGGTGTACTGCATCCCTTGGACCTTCCTATTGACAATGAAACACAGAAATTGCACCCGAATTTAATATTAATAGCACAATGCGGACTTAAGTACAAGAGGACTGACACTCTCACTTTCTATGATTTGAATCTGTCCCTGTGAGTCCAGTTTTACATTCCGATGCTTCACTAATACCTTGCACCTTCGTATTGACGATGAAACACAGAAATTGCATCCGAATTTAATACAAATGGCACAATGCCGACTTAAGTACAAGAGGACTGACACTCTCACTTTCTATGATTGGAACATCTGATGTGAGTCTAGTTTTAGATTCTGATGCTTCACTTCAGGTTTACTGTATCCCTTGGACCATCTTATTGACGATGAAACACAGAAATTGCATCCGAATTTAATACAAAAGGCACAATGCCGACTTAAGTGAAAGAGGACTGACACTCTAACATTCTATGATTTGAACCTCTCCTGTGAGACCAGTTTTAGGTTCCGTTGCTTCACTTCAGGTTTACTGTATCCCTTGGACCTTCTTATTGACGATGAAACACAGAAATTGCATCGGAATTTAATACAAAATTCACAATGCCGACTTAAGTAAAAGAGGGACTGACGATCTCACTTTCTACGATTTCAACCTCTCCTGTGAGACCAGTTTTAGGTTCCGTTGCTTCACTTCAGGTTTACTGTATCCCTTGGACCTTCTTATTGACGATGAAACACAGAAATTGCATCCGAATTTAATACAAATGGGCTCAATGCCGACTTAAGTACAAGGCGACTGATACTGTTACTTTCTATGATTTGAACCTCTCGTGTGAGACCAGTTGTAGATTCCGATGCTTCACTTCAGGTTTACTGTATCATTTGGACCTCCTTATTGACGATGAAACACAGAAATTGCATCCGAATTTAATACAAAAGGCACAATGCCGACATAAGTACAAGAGGACTGACACTCTCACTTTCTAACGTTTGAACCTCTACTGTGAGTCCAGTTAAATTCCGATGCTTCACTTCAGGTTTACTGTATCATTTGGACCTTCTTATTGACGATGAAACACAGAAATTGCATCCGAATTTTATACAAAAGGCACAATACCGTCTTAAGTACAAGAGGAGTGACACTCTAACTTTCTATGATTTGAACCTCTCCTGTGAGTCCAGTTTTAGATTCCGATGTTTCACTTCAGGTTTACAGTATCCCTTGGGCCTTCTTATTGACGATGAAACACAGAAATTGCATCCGAATTTAATATAAATGGCACAAAGCCGACTTAAGTATAAGAGGACTGACACTCTCACTTTCTATGATTTGAACCTCTCCTGTGAGTCCAGTTTTAGATTCCGATGCTTCACTTCAGGTTTACTGTATACCTTGCACCTTCTTATTGACGATGAAACACAGAAATTGCATCGGAATTTAATATAAAAGGCACAATGCCGACTTAAGTAATAGAGGACTGACACTCTAACTTACTATGATTTGGACCCCTCCTTTGAGTCCAATTTTAGAATCCGATGCTTCACTTCAGGTTTACTGTATTCCCCGGAAACTTCTTATTGACGATGAAACACAGAAATTGCATCGGGATTTAATACAAAAGGCACAATGCCGACTTAGGTAAAACAGGACTGACGCTCTAACTTTCTATGTTTTGAACCCCTTCTGTGAGTCCAGTTTTAGGATCCGATGCTTCACTTCAGGTTTACTGTATACCTTGGCCCTTCTTATTGTCGATGAATCACAGAAATTGCATCCGAATTTAATACAAATGGCACAATGCCGACTTAAGTACAAGAGGATTGACACTATCACTTTCTATGATTTGAACCTCTCCTGTGAGTCCAGTTTTAGATTCAGAAGTTTCACTTCAGGTTTACCGTATCCCTTGGACCATCTTATTGGCGATGGAACACAGATATTGCATCCGAATTTAATATAAATGGCACAATGCCCACTTAAGTACAAGAGGACTGACACTCTAACTTTCTATGATTTTAACCTCTCCTGTTAGTCAAGATTTTAAATCCGATGCTTCACTTCAGGTTTACTGTATCCCTAGGACCTTCTTATTGACGATGAAACACAGAAATTGCATCGGAATTTAATACAAAAGGCACAATGCCGACTTAAGTAAAGAGGACTTACACTCTAACTTTCTATGATTTGAACCCCTCCTGTGAGTCCAGTTTTAGAATCCGATGCTCACTTCAGGTTTACTGTACACCTTGGACCTTCTTATTGACGATGAAACACAGAAATTACATCCGAATTTAATACAAAAGGCACAATGTCGACTTAAGTAAAAGTGGACTGACACTCTAACATTCTATGATTGGAACCTCTCCTGTAAGTCCACTTTTAGATTCCGATGCTTCACTTCAGGTTTACTGTATCCCTTGGACAATCTTATTGACGATGAAACACAGAAATTGCATCCGAATTTAATACAAAGGGCACAATACCGTCTTAAGTACAAGAGGAGTGACACTCTAACTTTCTATGATTTGAAACTCTCCTGTGAGTCCAGTTTTAGATTCCGATGCTTCACTTCAGGTATACTGTATCCCTTGGACCTTCCTATTGACAATGAAACACAGAATTTGCATCCAAATTTAATATAAATGGCACAATGCTGACTTAAGTACAAGAGGACTGACACTCTTACTTTCTATGATTTGACCTCACCTGGGAGTCCAGTTTTAGATTCCGATGCTTCACTTCAGGTTTACTGTATCACTTGGACCTTATTATTGACGATGATACACAGAAATTGCATCCGAATTTAATATAATTGGCACAATGATGACTTAAGTAAAAGAGGACTGACACTCTAACATTCTAGGATTTGAACTTCTCCTGTGAGACCAGTTTTAGATTCCGATGCTTCACTTCAGGTTTACTGTATGCCATGGACCTTCCTATTGACGATGAAAAACAGAAATTGCATCCGAAATTAATACAAAAGGTACAATGCCGACTTAAGTAAAGGAGGACAGACACTCTAACTTTCTATGATTAGAACCTCTCCTGTGAGTACAGTTTTAGATTCCGATGCTTCACTTCAAGTTTACTGTATCCCTTGGACCTTCTTATTGACGATGAAACACAGAAATTGCATCCGAATTAATACAAATGGCACAATGCCGACTTAAGTACAAGAGGACTGACACTCTCATTTTCTATGATTAGTACCTCTCCTGTGAGTCGAGTTATTGATTCCGATGCTTCACTTCAGGTTTACTGTACACCTTGCACCTTCTTATTGACGATGAAACACAGATATTGCATCCGAATTTAATATAAATGGCACAATGCCGACTTAAGTACAAGAGGACTGACACTCTAACATTCAATGATTTGATTCTCTCCTGTGAGTCCAGTTTTAGATTCCGATGCTTCACTTGAGGTTTACTGTATCCCTTGGACCTTCTTATTGACGATGAAACACAGAAATTGCATCCGAATTTAATACAAAAGGCACAATACCGTCTTAAGTACAAGAAGAGTGACACTCTAACTTCCTATGATTTGAACCTCTCCTGTGAGTCCAGTTTTAGATTCCGATGCTTCACTTCAGGTTACTGTATCCCTTGGACCTTCTTATTGACGATGAAACACAGATATTGCACCCGAATTTAATATAAATGGCACAATGGCGACTTAACAAGAGGACGGACACTCTCACTTTCTATGATTTTAACCTCTCCTGTGAGTCGACTTTATGATTCCGATGCTTAACTTCAGGTTTACTGTATAACTTGCACCTTCTTATTGACGATGAAACACAGAAATCGCATCGGAATTTAATACAAATGGCACAATGCCAACGTAAGTAAAAGAGGACTGACACTCTAACTTTCTATGATTTGAACCTCACCTGTGAGTGAAGTTTTAGATTCCGATGCTTCACTTCAGGTTTACTGTATCCCTAGGATCTTCTTATTGACGATGAAACAGAGACATTGCATCCGAATTTAATACAAAAGGCACAAGGCCGACATAAGTAAAAGAGGACTGAAACTCTAACATTCTATGATTTGAACCTCTCCTGTGAGTCCAGTTTTAGATTCCGATGCTTCACTTCAGGTTTACTGTATACCTTGCTCCTTCTAATTGACGATGAAACACAGAAATTGCATCGGAATTTAATACAAAAGGCACAATGCTGACTTAAGTAAAGAGGACTGACACTCTAACATTCTATGATTTGAACCCCTCCTGTGAGTCCAGTTTTAAAATCCGATGCTTCACTTCAGGTTTACTGTATACCTTGGACCTTCTTATTGACGATGAAACACAGATATTACATCCAAATTTAATACAAAAGGCACAATGTCGACTTAAGTAAAAGTGGACTGACACTCTATAATCTTATGATTGGAACCTGTCCTGTGAGTCCAGTTTTAGATTCCGATGCTTCACTTCAGGTTTACTGTATCCCTTGGACCATCTTATTGACGATGAAACACAGAAATTGCATCCGAATTTAATACAAAAGGCACAATACCGTCTTAAGTACAAGAGGAGTGACACTCTAACTTTCTATGATTTGAAACTCTACTGTGTGTCCAGTTTTAGATTCCGATGCTTCACTTCAGGTTTACTGTATCCCTTGGACCTTCCTATTGACAATGAAACACAGAAATTTCATCCGAATTTAATACAAATGGCACAATGCTGACTTAAGTACAAGAGAACTGACACTCTCACTTTCTATGATTTGACCTCTCCTGGGAGTCCAGTTTTAGATTCCGATGCTTACCTTTAGGTTAACTGTTTCCCTTGGACCTTCTTATTGACGATGAAACACAGAAATTGCATCCGAATTTAATATAAAAGTCACAATGCCCACTTAAGTAAAAGAGGACTGACACTCTAACATTCTATGATTTGAAACACTCCTGTGAGACCCGTTTCAGATTCCGATGCTTCACTTCAGGTTTACTGTATGCCTTGGACCTTCTTATTGACGATGAAAAACAGAAATTGCATCCGAATTTAATACAAAAGGCACAATGCCGACTTAAGTAAAGGAGGACTGACACTCTCACTTTCTATGATTAGAACCTCTCCTGTGAGTCCAGTTTTAGATTCCGCTGCTTCACTTCAGGTTTACTGTATCCCTTGGACCTTCTTATTCACGATGAAACACAGAAATTGCATCCGAATTTAATAAAAATGGCACATTTCCGACTTAAGAACAAGAGGACTGACACTCTCACTCTCTATGATTTGACCCCTCCTGGGAGCCCAGTTTTAGATTCCGATGCTTCACTTCAGGTTTACTGTATCCCTTGGACCTTCTTATTGACGATGAAACACAGAAATTGAATGCGTATTTAATACAAATGGCACAATGCCGACTTAAGTACAAGAGGACTGACACTCTCACTTTCTATGATTAGAACCTCTCAAGTGAGTCGAGTATTAGATTGCGATGCTTCACTTGAGGTTTACTGTATACCTTGCACCTTCTTATTGACGATGAAACACAGAAATTGCATCGGAATTTAATACAAATGGCACAATGCCGACTTAAGTACAAGAGGACTGACACTCTCACTTTCTATGATTTGACCCCACCTGGGAGTCCAGTTTTAGATACCGATGCTTCACTTCAGGTTTACTGGATCATTTGGACCTTCTCATTGACGATGAAACACAGAAATTGCATCCGAATTTAATACAAAAGGCACAATGCGGACTTAATTACAAGAGGACTGACACTATCACTTTTTATCATTTTGAACCTCTACTGTGAGTCCTGTTTTAGATTCCGATGCTTCACCTCAGGTTTACAGTATCCCTTGGACCTTCTTGTTGACGATGAAACACAGAGTTTGCATCCGAATTTAATACAAAATGCACAATGCCGACTTAAGTACAAGAGGACAGACACTCTAACTTTATATGATTTGAACCTCTCCTGTAGTCTAGTTTTAGATTCCGATGCTTCACTACAGGTTTACTGTATCCCTTGAACCCTCTTATTGACGATGAAACACAGAAATTGCATCCAAATTTAATACAAATGTCACAATGCCGACTTAAGTTCAAGAGGACTGACACTCTCAGTTTCTATGATTTGAATCTGTCCTGTGAGTCCAGTTTTACATTCCGATGCTTCACTAATACCTTGCACATTCTTATTGACGATGGAACACAGAAATTGCATCCGAATTTAATACAAATGGCACAATGCTGACTTAAGTACAAGAGGTCTGAAACTAACACTTTCTATGATTAGAACCTCTCCTGTGAGTCGAGTTTTAGATTCCGATGCTTCACTTCAGGTTTACTGTATACCTTGTACTTTCTTATTGACGATGAAACACAGAAATTGCATCGGAATTTAATACAAATGGCACAATGCCGACTTAAGTACAAGAGGACTGACACACTAACTTTCTATAATTTAACCTCTCCTGTGAGTCTAGTTTTAGATTCCGATGCTTCACTTCAGGTTTACTGTATCCCTTGTACCTTCTTATTGACGATGAAACACAGAAACTGCATCCGAATTTAATACAAAAGGCACAATGCCGACTTAAGTAAAAGAGGACTGACACTCTCACTTTCTATGATTAGAACCTCTCCTGTGAGTTTAGTTTTAGATTCCGATGCTTCACTTCAGGTTTACTGTATCCCTTGGACCTTCTTATTGACGATGAAACACAGAAATTGCATCCGAATTTAATACAAATGGCACAAGGCCGACTTAAGTAAAAGAGGACTGACACTCTAACATTCTATGATTTGAACCTCTCCTGTGAGTCCAGTTTTAGATTCCGATGCTTCACTTCAGGTTTACTGGTTACCTTGCACCTTCCTATTGACGATGAAACACAGAAATTGCATCGGAATTTAATACAAAAGGCACAATGCAGACTTAAGTAAAGAGGACTGACACTCTAACCTCCTATGATTTGAACCCCTCCTGTGAGTCCAGTTTTAGAATCCGATGGTTCACTTCAGGTTTACTGTATCCCTTGTACCTTCTTATTGACGATGAAACACAGAAATTGCATCCGAATTTAATACAAATGGCACAAGGCGGACTTAAGTAAAAGAGGACTGACACTGTAACATTCTATGATTTGAACCTCTCCTGTGAGTCTAATTTTAGATTCCGAAGCTTCACTTCAGGTTTACAGTATCCCTTGAACCCTCTTATTGACGATAAAACACAGAAATTGCATCCAAATTTAATACAAAATGCACAATGCCGACTTAAGTACAAGAGGACAGACACTCTCACTTTCTATGATTTGAACCTATCCTGTGAGTTTCAGTTTTACATTCCGATAATTCACTTCAGGTTTACTGTATACCTTGCACCTTCTTATTGACGACGAAACACAGAAATTGCATCGGAATTTAATACAAAAGGCACAATGCCGGCTTAAGTAAATGAGGACAGTTTCTCAAATTTTCTATGATTTGAACCTCTCCTGTGAGAGCAGTTTTAGATTCCGATGCTTCACTTCAGGTTTACTGTATCCTTTGGACCTTCTTATTGACGATGAAACACAGAAATTGCATCCGAATTTTATACAAAAGGCACATTGCCGACTTAAGTACAAGAGGACTGACACTCTCACTTTCTATGATTTGAACCTCTACTGTGAGTCCAGTTTAAGATTCCGATGATTCACCTCAGGTTTACTGTATACCTTGCACCATCTTATTGACGATGAAACACAGGAATTGCATCGGAATTTAATACAAATGGCACAATGCCGACTTAAGGAAAAGAGGACTGACACTCTAACTTTCTATGACTTGAACCTCTCCTGTGTGTGAAGTTTTAGATTCCGATGCTTCACTTCAGGTTTACTGTATCCCTAGGACCTTCTTATTGACGATGAAACAGAGAAATTGCATCTAAATTTAATACAAAAGGCACAATACCGACTTAAGTACGAGAGGAGTGACACTCTAACTTTCTATGATTTGAACCTCTGCTGTGAGTGCAGTTTTAGATTTCGAAGCTTCACTTCAGGTTTACTGTATCACTTGGACCTTCTTATTGACGATGAAACACAAAAATTGCATCCGAATTTAATACAAAAGGCACAATGCCGACTTAAGTACAAGAGGACTGACACTCTCACTTTCTATGATTTGAACCTCAAGTGTGAATCCACTTTAAGATTCCGATGTTTCACCTCAGGTTTACTGTATCACTTGGACCTTCATATTGACGATGAAACACAGAGTTGTCATAAGAATTTAATACAAATGGCACAAGCCGACTTATGTACAAGAGGACTGACACTCTAACATTCTATGATTTGAACCCCTCCAGTGAGTCCAGTTTTAGATTCCGATGCTTCACTTCAGGTTTACTGGTTACCTTGCACCTTCTTATTGACGATGAAACACAGAAATTGCGTCGGAATTTAATTCAAAAGGCACAATGCCGACTTAAGTAAAGAGGACTGACACTCTAATTTTCTATGATTTGAAACTCTCCTGTGAGACCAGTTTTAGATTCCGATGCTTCACTTCAGGTTTACTGGATCATTTGGACCTTCTCATTGAGGATGAAACACTGAAATTGCATCCGAATTTAATACAAAAGGCACAATGCCGACTTAATTACAAGAGGACTGACACTCTCACTTTTTATGATTTGAACCTCTACTGTGAGTCCTGTTTTAGATTCCGATGCTTCACCTCAGGTTTACTGTACCCCTTGGACCTTCATATTGACGATGAACCACAGAAATTGCATCCAAATTTAATACAAATGTCACAATGCCGACTCAAGTACAAGAGGACTGACACTCTCACTTTCTATGATTTGAATCTGTCCTGTGAGTCCAGTTTTACATTCCGATGCTTCACTAATAACTTGCACCTTCTTATTGACGATGAAACACAGAAATTGCATCCGAATTTAATACAAATAGCACAATGCTGACTTAAGTACAAGAGGACTGACACTCTCACTTTCTATGATTAGAACCTCTCCTGTGAGTCGAGTTTTAGATTCCGATGCTTCACTTCAGGTTTTCTGTATACCTTGCACCTTCTTATTGACGATGAAACACAGAAATTGCATGGGAATTTAATACAAAAGGCACAAGGCCGACTTAAGTAAAAGAATACTGACACTCTCACTTTCTATGATTAGAACCTCTCCTGTGAGTTTAGTTTTAGATTCCGATGCTTCTCTTCAGGTTTACTGCATCCCTAGGACCTTCTAATTGACGATGAAACACAGGAATAGCATCCGAATTTAATACAAATGGCACAATGCCGACTTAAGTACAAGAGGACTGACACTCTCACTTTCTATGATTTGACCTCTCCTGGGCGTCCAGTTTTGGATTACGATGCTTCACTTCAGGTTTACTGTATCATTTGGACCTTCTTATTGACGATGAAACACAGAAATTGCATCCGAATTTTGTACAAAATGCAAAATGCCGACTTAAGTACAAGAGGACTGACACTCTCACTTTCAATGATTTGAACCTCTACTGTGAGTCCAGTTTAAGATTCCGATGATTCACCTCAGGTTTACTGTATCACTTGGACCTTCTTATTGACGATGAAACACAGAGTTTGCATAAGAATTTAATCCAAAAGGCACAATGCCGACTTAAGTACAAGAGGACCGACACTCTCACTTTCTATGATTTGAACATCAACTGTGAGTCCAGTTTAAGATTCCGATGATTCACCTCAGGTTTACTGTATACCTTGCACCTTCATATTGACGATGAAACAAGGAAATTGCATCGGAATTTAATACAAATGGCACAATGCCGACTTAAGTAAAAGAGGACTGACACTCTAATTTTCTATGATTTGAATCTCTCCTGTGAGTGCAGATTTAGATTTCGAAGCTTCACTTCAGGTTTACTGTATCACTTGGACCTTCTTATTGACGATGAAACACAGAAATTGCATCCGAATTTAATACAAAAGGCACAATGCCGACTTAAGTACAAGAGGACTGACACTCTCACTTTCTATGATTTGAAACTCTAGTGTGAATCCAGTTTAAGTTTCCGATGATTCGCCTCAGGTTTACTGTATCACTTGGACCTTCATACTGATGATGAAACACAGAGTTTGCATAAGAATTTAATACAAATGGCACAATGCCGACTTAAGTACAAGTGGACTGACACTCTCACTTTCAATGATTTGAACCTCTCCTGTGAGTTCAGTTTTAGATTCCGATGCTTCACTTCAGGTTTACCGTATACCTTGCACCTTCTTATTGACGATGAAACGCAAACATTGCATCGGAATTTAATACAAAAAGCATAATGCCGACTTAAGTAAAAGAGGACTGACACTCTAACTTACTATGATTTGACCCCTCCTGTGAGTCCAGTTTTAGAATCCGATGCTTCACTTCAGGTTTACTTTATACCGTGGACCTTCTTATTGTCGATGGAACACAGATATTGCATCGGAATTTAATACAAAAGGCACAATGCCGACTTAAGTAAAAGAGCACTGACACTCTAACTTTCTATGATTTGAACCCCTCCTGTGAGTCCAACTTTACAATCAGATGCTTCACTTCAGGTTTACTGTATACCTTGGACTTTCTTATTGACGATGAAACACAGAAATTGCATCCGAATTTAATACAAAAGGCACAATGCCGACTTAAGTAAAAGAGGACCGACACTCTAACTTTTTATGATTTGAACCCCTCCTGTGAGGCCAGTTTTACAATCCGATGCTTCACTTCAGGTTTTCTGTATACCTTGGACCTTCATATTGACGATGAAACACAGAAATAGCATCGGAATTGAATACAAATATCACAATGCCGACTTAAGTAAAAGAGGACTGACACTCTCACTTTCTATGATTAGAACCTCTCCTGTGAGTCCAGTTTTAGATTCCGATGCTTCACTTCAGGTTTACTGTATCCCCTGGACCTTCTCATTGACGATGAAACACAGAAATTGCATCCGAATTTAATACAAATGGCACAATGCCGACTTAAGTATAAGAGGACTGACACTCTCACTTTCAATGATTTGAACCTCTCCTGTGAGTCCAGTTTTAGATTCCGATGCTTCACTTCAGGTTTACTGTATCCCTAGGACCTTCTTATTGACGATGAAACAGAGAAATTGCATCCAACTTTAATACAAAAGGCACAATACCGATTTAAGTACGAGAGGAGTGACACTCTAACTTTCTATGATTTGAATCTCTACTGTGAGTGCAGTTTTAGATTCCGAAGCTTCACTTCAGGTTTACTGTATCACTTGGACCTCCTTATTGACGATGAAACACAGAAATTGCATCCGAATTTAATACAAAATGCACAATGCTGACTTAAATACAAGAGGACTGACACTCTCACTTTCTATGATTTGAACCTCTACTGTGAGTCCAGTTTAAGATTCCGATGATTCACCTCGGGTTTACTGTATCACTTGGACCTTCTTATTGACGATGAAACACAGAAATTGCATCCGAATTTAATACAAATGGCACAATGCCGACTTAAGTAAAAGAGGACTGACACTCCAACTTACTATGATTTGTACCCCTCCTGTGAGTCCAGTTTTAGAATCCGGTTCTTCACTTCAGGTTAACTGTACACCGTGGACCTTCTTATTGACGATGAAACACAGAAATTGCATCGGAATTTAATACAAAAGGCACAATGCAGACTTAAGTAAAGAGGACTGACACTCTAACCTCCTATGATTTGAACCCCTCCTGTGAGTCCAGTTTTAGAATCCGATGGTTCACTTCAGGTTTACTGTATCCCTTGTACCTTCTTATTGACGATGAAACACAGAAATTGCATCCGAATTTAATACAAATGGCACAAGGCGGACTTAAGTAAAAGAGGACTGACACTGTAACATTCTATGATTTGAACCTCTCCTGTGAGTCTAATTTTAGATTCCGATGCTTCACTTCAGGTTTACAGTATCCCTTGAACCCCCTTATTGACGATAAAACACAGAAATTGCATCCAAATTTAATACAAAATGCACAATGCCGACTTAAGTACAAGAGGACAGACACTCTCACTTTCTATGATTTGAACCTATCCTGTGAGTTTCAGTTTTACATTCCGATAATTCACTTCAGGTTTACTGTATACCTTGCACCTTCTTATTGACGACGAAACACAGAAATTGCATCGGAATTTAATACAAAAGGCACAATGCCGGCTTAAGTAAATGAGGACTGTTTCTCAAATTTTCTATGATTTGAACCTCTCCTGTGAGAGCAGTTTTAGATTCCGATGCTTCACTTCAGGTTTACTGTATCCTTTGGACCTTCTTATTGACGATGAAACACAGAAATTGCATCCGAATTTTATACAAAAGGCACATTGCCGACTTAAGTACAAGAGGACTGACACTCTCACTTTCTATGATTTGAACCTCTACTGTGAGTCCAGTTTAAGATTCCGATGATTCACCTCAGGTTTACTGTATACCTTGCACCATCTTATTGACGATGAAACACAGGAATTGCATCGGAATTTAATACAAATGGCACAATGCCGACTTAAGGAAAAGAGGACTGACACTCTAACTTTCTATGATTTGAACCTCTCCTGTGTGTGAAGTTTTAGATTCCGATGCTTCACTTCAGGTTTACTGTATCCCTAGGACCTTCTTATTGACGATGAAACAGAGAAATTGCATCTAAATTTAATACAAAAGGCACAATACCGACTTAAGTACGAGAGGAGTGACACTCTAACTTTCTATGATTTGAATCTCTCCTGTGAGTGCAGTTTTAGATTTCGAAGCTTCACTTCAGGTTTACTGTATCACTTGGACCTTCTTATTGACGATGAAACACAAAAATTGCATCCGAATTTAATACAAAAGGCACAATGCCGACTTAAGTACAAGAGGACTGACACTCTCACTTTCTATGATTTGAACCTCAAGTGTGAATCCACTTTAAGATTCCGATGTTTCACCTCAGGTTTACTGTATCACTTGGACCTTCATATTGACGATGAAACACAGAGTTGTCATAAGAATTTAATACAAATGGCACAAGCCGACTTATGTACAAGAGGACTGACACACTAACTTTCTATAATTTGAACCTCTCCTGTGAGTCTAGTTTTAGATTCCGATGCTTCACTTCAGGTTTACTGTATCCCTTGGACCCTCTTATTGACGATGAAACACAGAAATTGCATCCGAATTTAATACAAAAGGCACAATGCCGACTTAAGTAAAATAGGACTGACACTCTCACTTTCTATGATTAGAACCTCTCCTGTGAGTTTAGTTTTAGATTCCGATGCTTCACTTCAGGTTTACTGTATCCCTTGTACCTTCTTATTGACGATGAAACACAGAAATTGCATCCGAATTTAATACAAATGGCATAAGGCCGACTTAAGTAAAAGAGGACTGACACTCTAACATTCTATGATTTGAACCCCTCCAGTGAGTCCAGTTTTAGATTCCGATGCTTCACTTCAGGTTTACTGGTTACCTTGCACCTTCTTATTGACGATGAAACACAGAAATTGCGTCGGAATTTAATTCAAAAGGCACAATGCCGACTTAAGTAAAGAGGACTGACACTCTAACTTTCTATGATTTGAAACTCTCCTGTGAGACCAGTTTTAGATTCCGATGCTTCACTTCAGGTTTACTGGATCATTTGGACCTTCTCATTGAGGATGAAACACTGAAATTGCATCCGAATTTAATACAAAAGGCACAATGCCGACTTAATTACAAGAGGACTGACACTCTCACTTTTTATGATTTGAACCTCTACTGTGAGTCCTGTTTTAGATTCCGATGCTTCACCTCAGGTTTACTGTATCCCTTGGACCTTCATATTGACGATGAAACACAGAGTTTGCATCCGAATTTAATACAAAAGGCACAATGCCGACTTAAGTACAAGAGGACAGACACTCTAACTTTCTATGATTTGAACCTTTCCTGTGAGTCTAGTTTTAGTTTCCGATGCTTCACTTCAGGTTTACTGTTTCCCTTGAACCTTCTTATTGACGATGAACCACAGAAATTGCATCCAAATTTAATACAAATGTCACAATGCCGACTCAAGTACAAGAGGACTGACACTCTCACTTCCTATGATTTGAATCTGTCCTGTGAGTCCAGTTTTACATTCCGATGCTTCACTAATAACTTGCACCTTCTTATTGACGATGAAACACAGAAATTGCATCCGAATTTAATACAAATAGCACAATGCTGACTTAAGTACAAGAGGACTGACACTCTCACTTTCTATGATTAGAACCTCTCCTGTGAGTCGAGTTTTAGATTCCGATGCTTCACTTCAGGTTTTCTGTATACCTTGCACCTTCTTATTGACGATGAAACACAGAAATTGCATGGGAATTTAATACAAAAGGCACAAGGCCGACTTAAGTAAAAGAATACTGACACTCTCACTTTCTATGATTAGAACCTCTCCTGTGAGTTTAGTTTTAGATTCCGATGCTTCTCTTCAGGTTTACTGCATCCCTAGGACCTTCTAATTGACGATGAAACACAGGAATAGCATCCGAATTTAATACAAATGGCACAATGCCGACTTAAGTACAAGAGGACTGACACTCTCACTTTCCATGATTTGACCTCTCCTGGGCGTCCAGTTTTGGATTACGATGCTTCACTTCAGGTTTACTGTATCATTTGGACCTTCTTATTGACGATGAAACACAGAAATTGCATCCGAATTTTGTACAAAAGGCAAAATGCCGACTTAAGTACAAGAGGACTGACACTCTCACTTTCAATGATTTGAACCTCTACTGTGAGTCCAGTTTAAGATTCCGATGATTCACCTCAGGTTTACTGTATCACTTGGACCTTCTTATTGACGATGAAACACAGAGTTTGCATAAGAATTTAATCCAAAAGGCACAATGCCGACTTAAGTACAAGAGGACCGACACTCTCACTTTCTATGATTTGAACATCAACTGTGAGTCCAGTTTAAGATTCCGATGATTCACCTCAGGTTTACTGTATACCTTGCACCTTCATATTGACGATGAAACAAGGAAATTGCATCGGAATTTAATACAAATGGCACAATGCCGACTTAAGTAAAAGAGGACTGACACTCTAATTTTCTATGATTTGAATCTCTCCTGTGAGTGCAGATTTAGATTTCGAAGCTTCACTTCAGGTTTACTGTATCACTTGGACCTTCTTATTGACGATGAAACACAGAAATTGCATCCGAATTTAATACAAAAGGCACAATGCCGACTTAAGTACAAGAGGACTGACACTCTCACTTCCTATGATTTGAACCTCTAGTGTGAATCCAGTTTAAGTTTCCGATGATTCGCCTCAGGTTTACTGTATCACTTGGACCTTCATACTGATGATGAAACACAGAGTTTGCATAAGAATTTAATACAAATGGCACAATGCCGACTTAAGTACAAGTGGACTGACACTCTCACTTTCAATGATTTGAACCTCTCCTGTGAGTTCAGTTTTAGATTCCGATGCTTCACTTCAGGTTTACCGTATACCTTGCACCTTCTTATTGACGATGAAACGCAAACATTGCATCGGAATTTAATACAAAAAGCATAATGCCGACTTAAGTAAAAGAGGACTGACACTCTAACTTACTATGATTTGACCCCTCCTGTGAGTCCAGTTTTAGAATCCGATGCTTCACTTCAGGTTTACTTTATACCGTGGACCTTCTTATTGTCGATGGAACACAGATATTGCATCGGAATTTAATACAAAAGGCACAATGCCGACTTAAGTAAAAGAGCACTGACACTCTAACTTTCTATGATTTGAACCCCTCCTGTGAGTCCAACTTTACAATCAGATGCTTCACTTCAGGTTTACTGTATACCTTGGACTTTCTTATTGACGATGAAACACAGAAATTGCATCCGAATTTAATACAAAAGGCACAATACCGACTTAAGTACAAGAGGAGTGACACTCTAACTTTCTATGGTTTGAACCTCTCCTGTGAGTCCAGTTTTAGATTCCGATGCTTCACTTCAGGTTTACTGTACGCCTTGGACCTTCGTAGATGAAACACAGAAATTGCATCCGAGTTTAATACAAATGGCACATTGCCGACTTAAGTACAAGAGGACTGACACTCTCACTTTCTATGATTAGAACCTCTCCTGTGAGTCCAGTTTTAGATTCCGATGCTTCACTTCAGGTTTACTGTATCCCCTGGACCTTCTCATTGACGATGAAACACAGAAATTGCATCGGAATTTAATACAAAATGCACAATGCCGACTTAAGTAAAAGAGGACCGACACTCTAACTTTTTATGATTTGAACCCCTCCTGTGAGGCCAGTTTTACAATCCGATGCTTCACTTCAGGTTTTCTGTATACCTTGGACCTTCATATTGACGATGAAACACAGAAATAGCATCGGAATTGAATACAAATATCACAATGCCGACTTAAGTAAAAGAGGACTGACACTCTCACTTTCTATGATTAGAACCTCTCCTGTGAGTCCAGTTTTAGATTCCGATGCTTCACTTCAGGTTTACTGTATCCCCTGGACCTTCTCATTGACGATGAAACACAGAAATTGCATCCGAATTTAATACAAATGGCACAATGCCGACTTAAGTATAAGAGGACTGACACTCTCACTTTCAATGATTTGAACCTCTCCTGTGAGTCCAGTTTTAGATTCCGATGCTTCACTTCAGGTTTACTGTATCCCTAGGACCTTCTTATTGACGATGAAACAGAGAAATTGCATCCAACTTTAATACAAAAGGCACAATACCGATTTAAGTACGAGAGGAGTGACACTCTAACTTTCTATGATTTGAATCTCTACTGTGAGTGCAGTTTTAGATTCCGAAGCTTCACTTCAGGTTTACTGTATCACTTGGACCTCCTTATTGACGATGAAACACAGAAATTGCATCCGAATTTAATACAAAAGTCACAATGCTGACTTAAGTACAAGAGGACTGACACTCTCACTTTCTATGATTTGAACCTCTACTGTGAGTCCAGTTTAAGATTCCGATGATTCACCTCGGGTTTACTGTATCACTTGGACCTTCTTATTGACGATGAAACACAGAAATTGCATCCGAATTTAATACAAATGGCACAATGCCGACTTAAGTAAAAGAGGACTGACACTCCAACTTACTATGATTTGTACCCCTCCTGTGAGTCCAGTTTTAGAATCCGGTTCTTCACTTCAGGTTAACTGTACACCGTGGACCTTCTTATTGACGATGAAACACAGAAATTGCATCGGAATTTAATACAAAAGGCACAATGCCGACTTAAGTAAAAGAGGACCGACACTCTAACTTTTCATGATTTGAACCCCTCCTGTGAGCCCAGTTTTACAATCCGATGCTTCACGTCAGGTTTTCTGTATACCTTGGACCTTCATATTGACGATGAAACACAGAAATTGCATCGGAATTTAATACAAATATCACAATGCCGACTTAAGTAAAAGAGGACTGATACTCTAACTTTCTATGATTTGAACCTCTCCTGTAAGTCTAGTTTTAGATTCCGATGCTTCACCTCAGGTTAACTGTATCCATTGGACCTTCTTATTGACGATGAAACACAGAAAATGCATCCGAATTTAATACAAAAGGCACAATGCCGACTTAAGTAAAAGAGGACTGACACTCTCACTTTCTATGATTAGAACCTCTCCTGTGAGTCCAGTTTTAGATTCGGATGCTTCACTTCAGGTTTACTGTATCCCCTGGACCTTCTCATTGACGATGAAACACAGAAATTGCATCCGAATTTAATACATATTGCACAATTGCCGACTTAAGTATAAGATGACTGACACTCTCACTTTCAATGATTTGAACCTCTCGTGTGAGTCCAGTTTTAGATTCCGATGCTTCACTTCAGGTTTACTGTATACCTTGCACCTTCTTATTGACGATGAAACGCAGACATTGCATCGGAATTTAATACTAAAGGCACAATGCCGACTTAAGGAAAAGAGGACTGACACTCTAAATTACTATGATTTGAACCCCTCCTGTGAGTCCAGTTTTAGAATCCGATGCTTCACTTCAGGTTTACTTTATACCCTGGACCTTCTTATTGTCGATGGAACACAGATATTGCATCGGAATTTAATACAAAAGGCACAATGCCGTCTTAAGTAAAAGTGGACTGACACTCTAACATTCTATGATTTGAACCTCTCCTGTGAGTCCAGTTTTAGATTCCGATGCTTCATTCAGGTTTACTGTATCCCTTGGACCTTCATATTGACGATGAAACACAGAAATTGCATCCGAATTTAATACAAAAGGCACAATACCGACTTAAGTACAAGAGGAGTGACACTCTAACTTTCTATGTTTTGAACCTCTCCTGTGAGTCCAGTTTTAGATTCCGATTCTTCACTTCAGGTTAACTGTATCCCTTAGACCTTCTTAGATGAAACACAGAAATTGCATCCGAGTTCAATACAAATGGCACATTGCCGACTTAAGTAGGAGAGGAGTGACACACTAACTTTGTATGATTTGAATCTCTCCTGTGAGTGCAGTTTTAGATTCCGAAGCTTCACTTCAGGTTTACTGTATCACTTGGACCTTCTTATTGACGATGAAACACAGAAATTGCATCCGAATTTAATACAAAAGGCACAATGCCGACTTAAGTACAAGAGGACTGACACTCTCACTTTCTATGATTTGAACTTCTACTGTGAGTCCAGTTTTAGATTCCGATGCTTCACTTCAGGTTTACTGTATCCCCTGGACCTTCTCATTGATGATGAAACACAGAAATTGCATCCGAATTTAATACAAATGGCACAATGCCGACTTAAGTACAAGAGGACTGACACTCTAACTTTCAATGATTTGAACCTCTCCTGTGAGTTCAGTTTTAGATTCCGATGCTTCACTTCAGGTTTACTGTATACCTTGCACCTTCTTATTGACGATGAAATGCAAACATTGCATCTGAATTTAATACAAAGGGCATAATGCCGACTTAAGTAAAAGAGGACTGACACTCTAACTTACTATGATTTGACCCCTCCTGTGAGTCCAGTTTTAGAATCCGATGCTTCACTTCAGGTTTACTTTATACCGTGGACCTTCTTATTGTCGATGGAACACAGATATTGCATCGGAATTTAATACAAAAGGCACAATGCCGACTTAAGTAAAAGAGGACAGACACTCTAACTTTCTATGATTTGAACCCCTCCTGTGAGTCCAATTTTACCATCCGATGCTTCACTTCAGGTTTACTGTATACCTTGGACCTTCTTATTGACGATGAAACACAGAAATTGCATCCGAATTTAATACAAAAGGCACAATGCCGACTGAAGTAAAAGTGGACTGACACTCTAACATTCTATTATTTGAACCTCTCCTGTGAGTCCAGTTTTAGATTCCTGTGCTTCATTAAGGTTTTCTGTATCCCTTGGACCTTCTTATTGACGATGAAACACAGAAATTGCACCCGATTTTAATACAAAAGGCACAATACCGACTTAAGTACAAGAGGAGTGACACTCTAACTTTCTATGATTTGAACCTCCCTGTGAGTCCAGTTTTAGATTCCGATGCTTCACTTCAGGTTTACTGTATCCCTTGGACCTTCGTAGATGAAACACAGAAATTGCATCCGAGTTTAATACAAATGGCACATTGCCGACTTAAGTACAAGAGGACTGACACTCTCACTTTCTATGATTTGAACCTCTCCTGTGAGTCCAGTTTTAGATTCCGATGCTTCACTTCAGGTTTACTGTATACCTTGCACCTTCTTATTGACGATGAAACACAGAAATTGCATCGGAATTTAATACAAAAGGCACAATGCCGACTTAAGTAAAAGAGGACTGACATTCTAAGTTACTATGATTTGAACCCCTCCTGTGAGTCCAGTTTTAGAATCCGGTTCTTCACTTCAGGTTAACTGTATACCGTGGACCTTCTTATTGACGATGAAACACAGAAATTGCATCGGAATTAAATACAAAAGGCACAATGCCGACTTAAGTAAAAGAGGACCGACACTCTAACTTTCTATGATTTGAACCCCTCCTGTGAGTCCAGTTTTACAATCCGATGCTTCACTTCAGGTTTTCTGTATACCTTGGACCCTCATATTGACGATGAAACACAGAAATTTCATCGGAATTTAATACAAATGGCACAATGCCGATTTAAGTAAAAGAGGACTGACACTCTAATTTTCTATGATTTGAACCTCTCCTGTAAGTCTAGTTTTAGATTCCGATGCTTCACTTCAGGTTTACTGTATCCATTGGACCTTCTTATTGACGTTGAAACACAGAATTTGCATCCGAAATTAATACAAAAGGCACAGTGCCGACTTAAGTAAAAGAGGACTGACACTCTCACTTTCTATGATTAGAACCTCACCTGTGAGTCCAGTTTTAGATTCCGATGCTTCACTTCAGGTTTACTGTATCCCCTGGACCTTCTCATTGACGATGAAACACAGAAATTGCATCCGAATTTAATACAAATGGCACAATGCCGACTTAAGTATAAGAGGACTGACACTCTCACATTCAATGATTTGAACCTCTCCTGTGAGACCAGTTTTAGATTCCGATGCTTCACTTCAGGTTGACTGTATACCTTGCACCTTCTTATTGACGATGAAACGCAGACATTGCATCGGAATTTAACACTAAAGGCACAATGCCGACTTAAGTAAAAGAGGACTGACACTCTAACTTACTATGATTTGAACCCCTCCTGTGAGTCCAGTTTTAGAATCCGATGCTTCACTTCAGGATTACTTTATACCCTGGACATTCTTATTGTCGATGGAACGCAGATATTGCATCCAAATTTAATACAAAAGGCACAATACCGACTTAAGTACAAGAGGAGTGACACTCTAACTTTCTATGATTTGAACCTCTCCTGTGAGTCCAGTTTTAGATTCCAATGCTTCACTTCAGGTTAACTGTATCCCTTGCACTTTCTTATTGACGATGAAACACAGAAATTGCATCGGAATTTAATATAAATGGCACAATGCCGACTTAAGTACAAGAGGACTGCCACTCTCACTTTCTATGATTTGAACCTCTCCTGTGAGTCGTGTTTTTGATTCCGATGCTTCACTTCAGGTTAACTGTATACCTTGCACCTTCTCATTGACGATGAAACACAGAAATTGCATCGGAATTTAATACAAAAAGCACAATACCATCTTAAGTACAAGAGGAGTGACACTCTAACTTTCTATGATTTGAACCCCTCCTGTGAGTCCAGTTTTGGATTCCGATGCTTCACTTCAGGTTTACTGTATCCCTTGGCCCTTTTTATCAACGATGAAACACAGAAATTGCATCCGAATTTAATATAAATGGCACATTGCCGACTTAAGTACAAGAGGACTGCCACTCTCACTTTCTATGATTTGAACCTCTCCTGTGAGTCGAGTTTTTGATTTCGATGCTTCACTTCAGGTTTACTGTATACCTTGCACTTTCTTATTGACGATGAAACACAGAAATTGCATCGGACTTAAATACAAAAGGCACAATGCCGACTGAAGTAAAAGTGGACTGACACTCTAACATTCTATGATTTGGACCTCTCCTGTGAGTCCAGTTTTAGATTCCGATGCTTCACTTCAGGTTTACTGTATCCCCTGGACCTTCTCATTGATGATGAAACACAGAAATTGCATCCGAATTTAATACAAATGGCACAATACCGACTTAAGTACAAGAGGAGTGACACTCTAACTTCCTATGATTTGAACCTCTCCTGCGAGTCCAGTTTTAGATTCCGATGCTTCACTTCAGGATTACTGTATGCCTTGGACCTTCGTAGATGAAACACAGAAATTGCATCCGAGTTTAATACAAATGGCACATTGCCGACTTAAGTACAAGAGGACTGACACTCTCACTTTCTATGATTTGAACCTCTCCTGTGAGTCCAGTTTTAGATTCCGATGCTTCACTCCAGGTTTACTGTATACCTTGCACCTACTTATTGACGATGAAACACAGAAATTGCATCGGAATTTAATACAAAAGGCGCAATGCCGACTTCAGTAAAAGAGGACTGACACTCTAACTTACTATGATTTGAACCCCTCCTGTGAGTCCAGTTTTACAATCCGGTTCTTCACTTCAAGTTAACTGTATACCGTGGACCTTCTTATTGACGATGAAACACAGAAATTGCATCGGAATTTAATACAAAAGGCACAATGCCGAATTAAGTAAAAGAGGGCCGACACTCTAACTTTCTATGATTTGAACCTCTCCTGTGAGTCCAGTTTTACAATCCGATGCTTCACTTCAGGTTTTCTGTATACCTTGGACCTTCATATTGACGATGAAACACAGAAATTGCATCGGAATTTAATACAAAAGGCACAATACCATCTTAAGTACAAGAGGAGTGACACTCTAACTTTCTATGATTTGAACCTCTCCTGTGAGTCCAGTTTTGGATTCCGAGGCTTCACTTCAGGTTTACTGTATCCCTTGGCCCTTCTTATTAACGATGAAACACTGAAATTGCATCCGAATTTAATGTAAATGGCACAATGCCGACTTAAGTACAAGAGGACTGCCACTCTCAGTTTCTATGAATTGAACCTCTCCTGTGAGTCGAGTTTTTGATTTCGATGCTTCACTTCAGGTTTACTGTATACCTTGCACCTTCTTATTGACGATGAAACACAGAAATTGCATCGGAATTTAATACAAAAGGCACAATGCCGACTTAAGTAAAAGAGGACTGACACTCTAACTTTCTATGATTTGAACCCCTCCTGTGAGTCCAGTTTTACAATCCGATGCTTCACTTCAGGTTTACTGTACACCTTGGACCTTCTTATTGACGATGAAACACAGAAATTGCATCCGAATTTAATATAAAAGGCACAATGCCGACTTAAGTAAAAATGGACTGGCACTCTAACATTCTATGATTTGAACCTCTCCTGTGAGTCCAGTTTTAGATTCCGATGCTTCATTCAGGTTTACTGTATCCCTTGGGCCTCTTATTGACGATGAAACACAGAAATTGCATCCGAATTTAATACAAAAGGCACAATACCGACTTAAGTACAACAGGAGTGACACTCTCACTTTCTATGATTTGAACCTCTCATGTGAGTCCAGTTTTGGATTCCGAAGCTTCACTTCACGTTTACTGCATACCTTGCACCTTCTGATTGACGATGAAACACAGAAATTGCATCGGAATTTAATACAAAAGGCACAATGCCGACGTAAGTAAAAGAGGACTGACACTCTAACTTTCTATGATTTGAACCTCTCCTGTAAGTCTAGTTTTAGATTCCGATGCTTCACTTCAGGTTTACTGTATCCATTGGACCTTCTAATTGACGATGAATCACAGAAATTGCATAAGAATTTAATACAAAAGGCACAATGCCGACTTAAGTAAAAGAGGACTGACACTCTCACTTTCTATGATTAGAACCTCTCCTGTGAGTCCAGTTTTAGATTCCGATGTTTCACTTCAGGTTTACTGTATCTCCTGGACCTTCTCATTGACGATGAAACACAGAAATTGCATCCGAATTTAATAGAAATGGCACAATGCCTACTTAAGTACAAGAGGACTGACACTCTAACTTACTATGATTTGAACCCCTCCTGTGAGTCCAGTTTTAGAATCCGGTTCTTCACTTCAGGTTAACTGTATACCGTGGACCTTCTTATTGACGATGAAACACAGAAATTGCATCGGAATTTAATACAAAAGGCACAATGCCGACTTAAGTAAAAGAGGACCGACACTCTAACTTTTTATGATTTGAACCCCTCCTGTGAGCCCAGTTTTACAATCCGATGCTTCACTTCAGGTTTTCTGTATACCTTGGACCTTCATATTGACGATGAAACACAGAAATTGCATCGGAATTTAATACAAATATCACAATGCCGACTTAAGTAAAAGAGGACTGATACTCTAACTTTCTATGATTTGAACCTCTCCTGTAAGTCTAGTTTTAGATTCCGATGCTTCACTTCAGGTTTACTGTATCCATTGGACCTTCTTATTGACGATGAAACACAGAAAATGCATCCGAATTTAATACAAAAGGCACAATGCCGACTTAAGTAAAAGAGGACTGACACTCTCACTTTCTATGATTAGAACCTCTCCTGTGAGTCCAGTTTTCGATTCCGATGCTTCACTTCAGGTTTACTGTATCCCCTGGACCTCCTCATTGACGATGAAACACAGAAATTGCATCCGAATTTAATACAAATTGCACAATTGCCGACTTAAGTATAAGATGACTGACACTCTCACTTTCAATGATTTGAACCTCTCCTGTGAGTCCAGTTTTAGATTCCGATGCTTCACTTCAGGTTTACTGTATACCTTGCACCTTCTTATTGACGATGAAACGCAGACATTGCATCGGAATTTAATACTAAAGGCACAATGCCGACTTAAGGAAAAGAGGACTGACACTCTAACTTACTATGATTTGAACCCCTCCTGTGAGTCCAGTTTTAGAATCCGATGCTTCACTTCAGGTTTACTTTATACCCTGGACCTTCTTATTGTCGATGGAACACAGATATTGCATCGGAATTTAATACAAAAGGCACAATGCCGACTTAAGTAAAAATGGACTGACACTCTAACATTCTATGATTTGAACCTCTCCTGTGAGTCCAGTTTTAGATTCCGATGCTTCATTCAGGTTTACTGTATCCCTTGGACCTTCTTATTGACGATGAAACACAGAAATTGCATCCGATTTTAATACAAAAGGCACAATACCGACTTAAGTACAAGAGGAGTGACACTCTAACTTTCTATGTTTTGAAGCTCTCCTGTGAGTCCAGTTTTAGATTCCGATGCTTCACCTCAGGTTAACTGTATCCCTTAAACCTTCTTAGATGAAACACAGAAATTGCATCCGAGTTCAATACAAATGGCACATTGCCGACTTAAGTACAAGAGGACTGACACTCTCGCTTTCTATGATTTGAACCTATCCTGTGAGTCCAGTTTTAGATTCCGATGCTTCACTTCAGGTTTACTGTATACCTAGCACCTTCTTATTGACGATGAAACACAGAAATTGCATCGGAATTCAATACAAAAGGCACAATGTCGACTGAAGTAAAAGTGGACTGACACTCTAACATTCTATGATTTGAACCTCTCCTGTGAGTCCAGTTTTAGATTCCGATGCTTCACTTCAGGTTTACTGTATACCTTGCACCTTCTTGTTGACGATGAAACACAGAAATTGCATCGGAATTTAATACAAATATCACAATGCCGACTTAAGTAAAAGAGGACTGACACTCTAACTTTCTATGATTTGAACCTCTCCTGTGAGTGAAGTTTTAGATTCCGATGCTTCACTTCAGGTTTACTGTATCCCTAGGACCTTCTTATTGACGATGAAACAGAGAAATTGCATCCAAATTTAATACAAAAGGCACAATACCGACTTAAGTACGAGAGGAGTGACACACTAACTTTGTATGATTTGAATCTCTCCTGTGAGTGCAGTTTTAGATTCCGAAGCTTCACTTCAGGTTTACTGTATCACTTGGACCTTCTTATTGACGATGAGACACAGAAATTGCATCCGAATTTAATACAAAAGGCACAATGCCGACTTAAGTACAAGAGGACTGACACTCTCACTTTCTATGATTTGAACCTCTACTGTGAGTCCAGTTTAAGATTCCGATGATTCACCTCAGGTTTACTGTATCACTTGGACCTTCTTATTGACGATGAAACACAGAGTTTGCATAAGAATTTAATACAAATGGCACAATGCCGACTTAAGTACAAGAGGACAGACACTCTAACTTTCTATGATTTGAACCTCTCCTATGAGTCCAGTTTTAGATACCGATGCTTCACTTCAGGTTTACTGTATACCTTGCACCTTCTTATTGACGATGAAACGCAAACATTGCATCTGAATTTAATACAAAAGGCATAATGCCGACTTAAGTAAAAGAGGACTGACACTCTAACTTACTATGATTTGACCCCTCCTGTGAGTCCAGTTTTAGAATCCGATGCTTCACTTCAGGTTTACTTTATACCGTGGACCTACTTATTGTCGATGGAACACAGATATTGCATCGGAATTTAATACAAAAAGCACAATGCCGACTTAAGTAAAAGAGGACAGACACTCTATCTTTCTACGATTTGAACCCCTCCTGTGAGTCCAATTTTACAATCCGATGCTTCACTTCAGGTTTACTGTATACCTTGGACCTTCTTATTGACGATGAAACACAGTAATTGCATCCGAATTTAATACAAAAGGCACAATGCCGACTGAAGTAAAAGTGGACTGACACTCTAACATTCTATTATTTGAACCTCTCCTGTGAGTCCAGTTTTAGATTCCGGTGCTTCATTAAGGTTTTCTGTATCCCTTGGACCTTCTTATTGACGATGAAACACAGAAATTGCACCCGATTTTAATACAAAAGGCACAATACCGACTTAAGTACAAGAGGAGTGACA